>NC_064289.1:46224505-46285623 GCF_019186545.1 Solanum stenotomum | reverse complement strand
TATACATAACAAAATCGAGTGCAATCGTCAATAAAAGTTATAAAATACTTTTTCCCACCACGAGATGGTGTCGACTTCATATCACATATATCTGTGTGAATTAAGTCTAAAGGTTTTGAATTTCTTTCAACAGACTTATAAGGATGTTTAACAAACTTACTTTCCACACAAATTTCGCATTTCGATTTATCGCATTTAAAATCAGGCAATACTTCTAAAGTAACCAATTTCCGCAAGGCTTTGTAATTTACATGTCCCAAACGGGCATGTCATAAATCATTTGACTCCAATAAGTAAACAGAAGCAGAATTCTTATTAATACTGTCAACAACCATTTCATTCAGTTTGAAGAGGCCCTCAGTGAGGTAGCCTTTTCCTAAGAACATCTCATTCTTACTTATTACAACTTTGTCACTAACTAGGACACACTTGAACCCGTTTTTAACGAGCAGTGCAGCAGAAACTAAATTCTTCCTAATAGTAGGAACGTGCAGAACGTTGTTCAGAGTCAACACCTTGCCGGATGTCATCTTCAACATTACTTTCCCAGTTCCTGCAATCCTTGCTGTTGCTGTGTTTCCCATGAACAAATCTTCATCAACCTCAGCAGGAGTGTAGTTGCAAAGGCTTCTTTCGCAGAGCAAATATGTCGAGTGGCACCTGAGTCAAGAAACCACTCCTTGGGATTTCCAACTAAGTTGCACTCTGAGATCATTGCACACAGGTCATCTGCATCTTCCATCTCTTCCACGATGTTTGTTGACTTTTGCCTTTGCCTTTGTCTTTGTCTTTGTCCTTTCTTGGAGCACGACAGTCAGAAGACTTGTGACCAGCCTTACCACAATTGTAACAGTTGCCCTTGAACTTTTTCTTGGCCTGTTCTGACTTCTGTCCATTGGACCTCTTTCTTTTCTTGTCTTTGGTAGGAGCTTCTTCAACAATATTAACTCCAATTACTGTCGAACTCTTACGAGACTTCTTTTCGGCGGTTTTGTTATCTTCCTCAATCTTGAGTCGAATCACAAGATCTTCAAGCTTCATTTCTTTACGTTTGTGCTTTAAATAATTCTTGAAGTCATTCCACGAAGGAGGAAACTTCTCGATCATTGCAGCCACTTGAAACACTTCATTTACTACCATATCTTCAACAATCAGATCATGGAAAATAAGTTGAAGTTCTTGCACTTGTGATCCAACAGTTTTACTATCTGACATTTTATAGTCTAAAAACTTTGCGACCACAAACTTTTTCAAGCATGCATCTTCTGTCTTATATTTCTTCTCAAGTGCATCCCACAATTCTTTCGAAGTTGTCATTGCACTATAGACATTATATAAGTCATCCTCTAATGCACTCAAAATGTAGCCCTTACATAGGAAGTCTGCCTGTTTCCATGCTTTAATAATCATGAATTTTTGTCTGTCTGGTATTTCAGCAGAAGGCACTGGAGTTACTTCATTGGTAAATTTCTGCAGACCAAGAATGGTAAGCCAGAAAAATACCCGTTGCTGCCATCCTTTGAAATTCACACCAGAGAATTTTCCCGGTTTCTCTGCTGGTGGTACTTCAGTTCGGGTTGGTGCAGCAACAGCCACTGTAACATTGTCATTAGCCATTTCAGAATCTGTAACAAACAGAATTTGATACAAATGACTCAGTAAGCAATAAATTAAGTTGCAAACTTAACAGGAGTATAAAACCAAAAAGGTTTTTCTCTCCACCAGAAACACAGATTAAAATGTATAAAAAATAATTTCCTTAAGATTGTTATCAATCTGTGTATAAAAAAATCAGAATTACTGATTTCAATAAACTTTGCAGAAACACGAAGTAACCAAAGTTTAATAAACCAGTAAGAATAGATGAACAGAAATTAGTTGACAAAAATAAAATTTGTAATAAACGTACCACAATCTGAAAAAGCAGAATTAGAAAAAGATCAAGCCCACTGAATGCACAGTGTCCCCTTAAGGAAATTATTCCCCTCTAGTATCCGAGGTTTGATTTGGAATATGTCCTCCCAGGATAGAATGATCTCAATCACCAGTGTATTGATACACAAAACGCTGGTGTCAGCGAACCACTCAACAGCAGTAGAGTACATGAAGAAATTTTGTGCAGAAGAAGAAGAAGAAATCAGAAAAATTCGTAAGGAATAAATCTGAAGAATCAATGTATTTATAGGCAAGAGGAACTGATTCCAAAAGGTTGCAATCATTTCAAAATCCACACGACCATTCATGAAAGTTTGCAACCTTTCAAACGGTCATGACTGTTTCTGAAAGTTGCAACCTTTCAGAATAGTCATTGCGGGAAATTTAAATAAAAACGGGAAAGATTTAAATAAAATGGGTCGCGCGTGGATCCGGGTCGGGTCGGGTCAATTAACTAATTAATTGAATCAGTTAATTAACTAATTAAAGCGTTGGCCATTTAATTTAATTTAATTAAATAATTAATTAACTAAAATAATTAAAACAAACTTTGTCCAAAAAATAATCTCTCGATCGATCATTTTTCCAAATCCAAATCCAAATCCAAAGCCAAAGGCAAAGCCGAAGTCGAGCGACGACGACGACGGCGCGAGGCGGGTTCCTCTTTCCAACCCTTTTAACAATTAATAGGAGTGTTTCTATATTTAAACTCTCTTATTTTTCTTTCCACCACCGATGAGGGACAAATGTCTTTTCAATGTCTTTTCAATAAAGCATAAGAGGACTTTTCAAGTTCTCAACTTTTTCAAGTTCCCAACTTTTTCCAAGTTCCTCTTTCACCTTCCCTCAATTTCCCATTAACTCTTGCTACATACCCAACAATTTTTACTTAGTGTAAGCCTTATAATCTAACCAGAAACTACCCAGCATCTTCATTCTCTTATAATCATCTAACTTACAATGAAAAGAAGAGAAAAGAAACGATAGGTTTCCCAAGAAAAAGAAGTGGTCTTCTTCAAATTCAGCCCCGAAATCCGAAGGATTTCTCCGTAGTTTTCGACACCAAGTATGTGAGATTTCACTAGTGGGTTCCTTTCACCCATTTTGTCCCTAGAATCTAGTCAGTTCTTCAAGTTCACATAAATGTAGGTTTTCCAAAATCTTGGAGATTCATTGTGACTTTAGCTGCTTTAGTTTCCACGATCTAAATAACATGTATTTTGGAATATTTGCATAGTTACATCAATAGAATTCAGAGCTTTAGCATGTGATAACTATCAACACTCATGAATTATACTTGCTCAGCAGATCAGTAAGAAAATCATGCTTCAGAACTCGAATACCATATCTTTCAGTATATTTATATTGCATTCTCATATAGCATGTCCGCATTTTGAGTTACTCAGTACTTCTGTTGAATTTTGTCTTTACATTCAGTTCGGAGTAGACTTAGCACGAAGTAGGACTAGGGTTTAGTGTACCCTCAAAGTCCAAGAACTACATGCCAACGTAAGTCCAGAAGACCCCTCTTGTAACACAAAGGAAATTAGTGGCTAAACTAGAGCTTAACATGAGGGTTAGAGTCATGAATGTAACTCTCCATACTAAAAATAGAGGATTTCGTGTTAGAAAGTTAAGGTATTACCCCTCAAGGACCCAACATTGGCCCTTGAGAAGGACCCCTAGAAACTGCCCAAAAATAGTGAACCGCGGTAGGACCCATGCCCCGTGGGTGCGTCCACCCCCCGTGGGTGCGTCCACGCCTCGTGGGTGGGGCCATAAGTCCAAACCCAAAATTCATACTCCCAGAACCCAAACCATAGTTCACCAGCATGGACCATGGGTCCAACCACGGCCTGTCAGTGTGGTCTCATGGATGGTGACCTGGGAGCAATTTTGGGGTTTAAGTTTAGGGGTATTTTGGGTCTTTCCGGTTTTAATTAATATTAAGTGGTGTCATTTTAGCCTAATTTAGATCACCTATTTAAGGATTTTAGACCCCTAAATTAAGTCATTGAACTCATTATTCCTAAAACCAGAACTAGAGGAAGAAGAAGAAGGAGAAGAAGGAAGTTGGAGCTAGGGTTCAAGAAGCAAGGTTCGACACCAAATTAAGGTATAGTTTCTCTTCATCCATGGAGCCCCTTCAAAATCCCAATTTCAAAGGTAGAAATGCCCAAAACTTAGGGTTTGATTACAAAGTCATGGGTTCCTTTCAAAATAGATTCTAATGATTGAATTATGTTATATTATGTATGAATTGATGATTTACTTATGGTTTTCATGTTTTTATCCCTAAGAACCCATGAAACCCCCATATTTCTCAATTATGATCTTCGGATGTGGGTCTTTGTTGATGAAAGAAGAATGTTATGAAATTATGCATGTAGTAATTGGTTTACTTGAATTATGAAAGTATCCATGTATAATGTATTGAATTCTAGATGTGTTGACATGATATGAGCTTTGAACCATGAAAGGGCAAGGTATGAGTATTATGCATGTTTTATGAAATTTATGTACATGGTTTAAGAACACTTTGAGAGTGAAGTGTCCATGATTATGATAATGTTTTTGTGTTGATTGAAAGTCTATTCTCATGAACACATAATGAACATGATGTGAAAGGTTTTCTCACATAATAAAGATTCTAAGTTGAAAGGCTTTCTCACCTAATTGAATCTAATACTTACATGTGGACATGATATGAAAGGTTTTCTCACCCATTATCCAAGAGTTATCCTAATGAACTAAGTTGGGTTGATTGTCAAAGACATCCCTCCATGAAACAAGTTATGATTTAATAAGTACTCTATGGGATTAATGCTTAGCACCGAGTGGATATTGAATATGAGATGGAAGCTCTCTCTCGTGAAAGGTCGGGGTTCTAGAAGCAATCTCTTAACATGGAAGATCCCCCAATAAAAAGGTTGTGTTTCTAGTAACAATCTCCTTATCTCATAAATTACGTGCCCCAATAGGATATTTAGCTGGTGGATCCACCTAAGCTAACAAATTATGGTCTTACCTTAGGAAAGTAGGACAACCCTTTTCGGTGTGGGTAACACCGGGTGATCATGTATAGCTTACATGGTCTCATGTCAGTTAAAGCTTATTCCCTCAACAACAAGAACAAGAACATGTATTATGAATTATGGTTACTCGAGAAGCTTTTATATGAGTTTTCAAGGTCTTAATGATGAGGAATATGAATGATGTACTACGGAGGTTTACTTAGCATAGGTGAGATTTATGGGGTCTTATCCATGCATTGCACAAGTATGCTTTGAGGTTATTTATGAAGTGTTTCTCTTATGTTATAATATCAATGTATTGGCTATGTTTATGAATCATGCTTTTCACTATCTTTATAATGATGTTTAAACTTGGTAAATTGCATTCTTTCAAATGAAATGTCCCTTTTTACATGTTTTCAATGTATTTATGCATGACTATCATACTAAGTGCATTTTTTATACTAATGCCTACTTTGCCTATATTTCCCCATGTGTAGGGTCCAGTTCTCGAGGTGATCATTCTAGTGGCTAAAACTTGGACTAGTGTATCTTCTTAGATTTTAAGTGAGTCCTCATGGTTCGAGGACATTTTTTTGTCATGTTGTAGTTTCGTTCATGTATTTCCCTTTTTGGACATATTGTATGGGCTTGGCCCTATTTTATTCGAACATTGTATAAATGGCTATGTTGGGACTTAGTGTCTAGACTTCTTCTTTCGTTTATGAAAATATTAGAATTGAATTGTGTTTATACTCTTATTGTTCTATTGCTTATATTATGAGGACTAAGTGGCTAGTATGGAGTCCTTTGGGGTTCTATATGCCATATTACATCTAGGGGGTACCCCTGAGTCGTAACAAACTTGGTAATTAGAGCACAAGGTTTAAAATGATCCTAGTATGATGTCTTTTAAGCCAAATCTAGTAAATCCTTGTCAATGAGTGTGAAGCACGCAACATTGATGTATGAGAAGCTACAAGATGTTTAGGAAATTCCAATTCTTTCATTACTCTCAAGTCATGCGATAGATTTTAACTCTATAAAGTTTTTCTTCTAATCCCTACTCAATGGTCTACATGATAGTACTACTCGAAGGACGTTCACTAGAAGGAATGAGGAAGACAATGTAAATCGGGTTACTCTTCAAGTTTTGGCTCAAGTCAATAGAAAGGTGATTGCTCTCGTGAACCCTAATGTGAATTCGGCGGCGTCATGAGTGAGGGACTTTGCAAGAATGAACCCTCCGGAATTTCATGGCTCCAAAGTGGAAGAGGATCCTCAAAGGTTTATCGACGAGGCCTACGAGGTACTTGCTATTATGGTGATGACTTCGGAAGACAAGGTGGAGTGAGCCGCTTACCAATTGAAAGATGTTTCTCAAGTGTGGTATGATCAATGGGAGGGAGAGAGACCGGTGGGAGCGGATCCCGTAGAGTGGAAATTGCTTAAATCAACATTTCTTGATAAGTTCTTTCCCCTAGAGTTGAGGGAAGCAAAGGTGCAAGAGATCATTAACCTTCGTTAAGGAAGTATGAGTGTGAAGGAGTATGCCCTAAGGTTCACTCAATTGTCCAAGTATGGTCCAACTATGATGGTGGATTCAAGGGCTAAGATGAGTAGGTTTTTGTCGGGCATGTTAGACATGGTAGAAAAAGAATGTCGCATGGCAATGATACAACATGATATCTCACGTATTATGGTGTACGCCTAACAAATTGAGGAATCAAAACTCAAGGAAAAGAATAGGGAGGTAAAAGGCGGTAGGACCGATGATGGGAACTTCTCTAATGCATGGTCCGATGGACAAGGTCGACCTAGGTTCAAAAAAAGATTTTCCGGTCAAGGTTCCTAAAATGCTCCTCCAAGGGACAACAAGGATAAGATGTCTAACCCTAAACCTCAAGGAGGTAATGGTAGTGGATCTTTTATGGCAAGGCCTACCTGTGTGAAATGTGGGAAGAAATATGATGGTAAGAGCCTAGTCGGCACGGATGTTTGTTTTGGTTGTGGTAAGAGTGGTCATCAATTGAGGAATTTCCCAACACTAACGGCTAAAGGAAGAGAGGGCAAGAAACTTCCTCCTAGTGGTTCAAACTCCAATGTTCCAAAGAAAAACCATTTTTATGCTCTCCAAACCCAAGGTGACCAAGAGATCTCCTCGGATGTAGTAACCGGTATGTTAAAAGTTAATCTTATTGATGTGTATGCTTTTTTGGACGCCCTATGTGGCAATGAGGTTCGATGTTCCTCCGGAAATGCTATTAGAACCTACTTTATATTTTGTGACGCCCTATGTGGCAATGAGGATTTGATGTTCCTCCAGAAATGTTATTAGAACCTTTTTTCGTCTCTACTCATGTTGATGATTCTGTTGTGGCTAAGAGGGTCTATAGAGGATGTCCCGTTTCCTTATCCCATAGAGTTAATCTTGTTGATTAGGTAGAGCTTGACATGTTAGACTTTGATGTTATCTTGGCTATGGATTGGTTGCATAAATGTTATGCTTCTGTAGATTGTAGAACTCGTGTGGTCAAGTTTCAGTTTCCAAATGAGCCTATCTTAGAGTGGAAGGGGGGAAATTCTATCCCTAGAGGTCAATTTGTGTCCTACCTTAAAGCTAGAAAGATGATTTCGAAAGGTTGATTTTACCATCTTGTTAACATGAGAGATGCAGATTCTAAAACCCATACTCTTAAGTCGGTCCCCATTGCAAATTAGTTACCGGAAGTATTCCCAGATGACTTACCCGGTATTCCTCCCGAGCGGGAAGTAGACTTTTGTATTAACTTTCTCCCAAATTCGCAACCTATATTTATTCCTCATTATAGAATGGCTTTGGTTGAGTTAAAAGAGTTTAAAGAAAAGTTAAAAGACTTATTGGATAAGGGCTTCATCCGACTGAGTATCTCTCCATGGGGTGCTCCGGTGTTATTTATTATACAGAAAGATGAGTCTCTCCAAATGTGCATTGATTATCGTCAATTAAATAAAGTGACCATTAAGAACAAGTAACCTCTATCAAAAATTGATGACTTGCTTGACCAACTTCAAGGGGCAAGTTATTTCTCTAAGATTGATCTTCATACGGGTTATCACCAATTAAGGGTGAGAGGGGTTGATATTACCAAGACGGCTTTCCGAACTCGGTATGGTTATTATGAATTCCTAGTGATGTCGTTTCGCTTAACTAATTCTCCGGCAGTGTTTATGCACTTGATGAATAGAGTGTTTACGCAATACCTAGACATATTTGTGATTGTGTTTATTCATAATATTTTGATCTATTCAAGGAGTGAGAATGAGCATGTTGATCATTTGAGGAATGTATTGCAAGTTCTTAAGGACCAACAACTTTTTGCAAAGTTTAGCAAGTGTGAATTTTGGTTAAGGTCCATAGATTTCCTTGTTCATATTGTGTCAAGCAAGGGGATTGAGGTAGATCCTTAGAAAACAGATGCGATCAAGAGTTGGCCTAGACCTCTAACTCCTTCCGTTATTAGAAGCTTTTTGGGTTTGGCCGGTTAATATAGAGTAAGAGTAAAGTTCATTTCTTTAAAAGATTATACAGGAACTAAGTATTCCCAACAGTTCAAATGCATTCAAATTAAAACAAGAAAGGAAACACTGATTTCCAAGAGAGCTTTTGAGCTAGTTTTTGAGTAAATATCTCAAACCACAAAAAGAGTTTGTTTTTTAAAACATATGAGCTGAGTATATTTTGGGAGTATTATTGAGCACGAATATGGGAACGAGTTCACAATAACTCAAGTCTCCATAAACCATGTAGCCATCGTGGGTAAGAAAGGGTAATACTTTTTAGACGATTCCTTGGTGCTTTTTACCATATACTAGTGGATCCACTTAGTTGAGGCGTTCTATATTACGGCAAGGTATAGGACAATTTTGGCAGCGTGGGCGAGACGTAGTATCACCATTTTAGCTCATAGTGATGGTTATCAATTAGAGAAACTCCCATAGTATAATATTACTTTATATGTAAAGTGAGTTGTTATTGTATTTCTTTATTCCATTCAGTTGCTACCTAGTGTTTTAAATGTTTTGTATAAACTGAACCTTTATTGTTGTTTTACTTTGCATTTGAGTTGAGTATCCATGAGTTGAGTAAAGCTAAGGTAAGTGTTCTCTTCAGATTCTTTTCAAGCTTATGCCATGTTTAGTTTTCCCATCCCATACTCGTACATTCAATGTACTGACGCCATTTGGCCTGCATAGTTTTGTGATGCTGATACAGGTAACTAGAATCAGCATCTAGCGCCTCGTTGATCCAGTTGAGCACTCAGAATTTGTTGGTGAGCCTCTTTGCTTTTCGGAGAACCCCTTTTTGATTGTTTTAGTACTTGTTTATTAGGATGATCGGGGGTCTTTTCTCGACATACTTCTTTGCTTTAGAGGCTTCATATATGGACAGTTATAGTTCTTTAGTCTTTCCATTTTCAGTTGTTGATGTTAAGACTTGAGTTGCCATTTCAGAAAGTCTAATATTTCTTAAAGATATTGCATGCGTAGTTCTTTGAGATTGTTTCTTGTTATATAAGTCTTCCGCTATAAGTTAAGCCAGGACAAGGGTTTGCTTGGGCGAGCAATGGTTCTCGAGTGCCAGTCCTGCCCAGGGGGTAGGCTTGGGGCATGACAGAAAGTTATAACAATAATGAAGTGTGGAAAAGTGAATATCTAGAAGTTACAGAAAAGAAATCCTATCTAAGAAACACACGAGGTAAGGTATGAAATAACCTTAAAGTAAATATCTACCTAATATCTAACAGGATCCCATCAGCCAAGAAGATACACCCATGTGGCAATTCAAATAAATTATTCAAACAGACACCTTTAAGCATGATAGTTACACTAAATAGTAATGAAACTAATAAAAGAATTGAGGATGCCTCCTGAAGTGCCACGACCTTCCACAAACTTGAACCATTGAAAAAGCAACCCAAGAACCCAATAGCATCACCTAGTAAGGACTCAAAAGTGGCTAAATATTGGTTTATGCATATAGGTGATGGTTGTATGTTTCTTGTTTATATATGCATACATGTTTACTGTTAGTAGTATCATTTGTGCAATGCATAGTAGGAAGACATATGATAGGACATCATGCATATAATCTCATTCAATGAACTTGCTATTGTGACTTGTGGTTTTCAAGTGGTATTTCTCATTGTTATATGTGACTGTGCATGATTATTTGTGATTCTTGGTAGGCTCGGGTACCACACCGGTACACTAACTATGAATAGCTCGGGTACCACGCATGTATATTAACTAAGGATGGCTCACGTAGAACATCGGTACACTATCAGTATGCTTTGGGTTCTTTGAGAAGACCTACCATATAATTGTTGCATGGTAGACCGTTTAGCGGTCCGAATTACTTTGAAAGGGAGTTTATCTTAGCTTTAGCTTCTATATGACCGTATGGGACATGGATAATTTAACAGTAAGTAAGTGTAAGGATTGGAATTCTGGTCTATGTGTCACTTCTAAGGGTGGAGGTAAATTAAATATTCATTTTCATATAAATTCTTGGGATTCTTATGCATAATTATCTTTACTACACGATTGAGATTATGGAGACTCAATCCTCTAGTTGTCTATTATTAATCATAATGATCTTGGTTTTGTAATGGCTTATAGGTTAAGTTGCTAAGGATGAGTTAGTCTAAGGTGCCAGTTTTATATACTGATCTAAAAGGGCCAGGGATTGACATGAGAAATTGAGAAGTACTAGTAAGTAGATTTATAGAGCTAGTGGTGGCCTGGTATTCGTGGATATTAATGTGATAGAAGGGTTGGGCTATGATTTGACATTATTGCAACATAACATGTAGCCTTGGGAGGCCTTAGGGTGAGTTAATTGACGTGCTTAGTCATAGTATTTACCGGGAAAGAGTATGAGTATATGAGTAGAGAGTTGGGGTGGTGTAACTCTTATATTGCAGGTCTTTGTGATTATCTATATTATATTGTGTGGTTGTCTAGGGTTGACTAATGATGCCTATAAGTATGTGTTGTTTTTACTGAGACTATCCTTGTGATGCCAATTGGCATAGTCTAGTTGCAGGAATTTCGTGATCTTTAATAGTTGAAGTCGATGATGATCTCTTATAGACTCTACTCCTTTTTTATTATGGTGGGAGCTATGTCTTATTTCGTTTTTAAAATTTACTCTTAGAAGCACCTATGTGTTTAGACTAGGCCTTGGGGCGGGGGGGGGGGGGGTTTGTTGGTCACTTATAAGTTCCTTGCAAGTTTAAAAACAATTAAAGGTGTTTTCATATTTTTATAGGGTGTTAGATGATGCTGCACTTATTTTCCACATGGCTCAAAGTAAGTTGAGGGTAATGTTTAGCTCTTTATCCAATTGAATCCGTGCATTTTTTGAAATTATTAAAAGGGTACTCTTTTAAGAATTATTGAAGAAGCAACTGATTGGGGGCGATCTCACTGATCCCTGGCTTCACCACTTCCAATCCAGAGGCTAAGGAGAGAAGAATAAGGTGAAAGTATTGCTAGTTGCATTTGAATCTGCTAAATAGGTATCTTAGTCTCTTTTTTTTTTCAAGTCTAAATCATATTCCCTAAAAGTAGATATGACCTAAATAGATCTTTTTCTTCTAATGCGCTATTGTTTTTTTGGGAAAGTCTATATTCACTGTTATTGAATTAGTGCAAGAGAAAGAACTTTTTCAAGTATTAACACATATAAATATTGTTTTCTAGATCGAAATTTCGTTGAACTGGTACCAGCTACTTTTAACAATTTGATTAGATCTCTAGGTTTTTAAAATTAATTTCTCCAAAAAATATTAATTTTCTTAGAAAGAAATTTAAAATTCAGGTGGAATTTTTTATTGCTAGTCTAATGAATCCTAAGAAATCGAAACAAGTCTTTTTTTTGTTTGATGGATCTATGGTTTTTCTACTTTCCCCCTCTATTTTTCTAACCATTTGTTTTTATTTATTTTTACTTTAAGGATAAAAATTCTAATAAAAGAGATTGATCATCTTAGGTTTGACCATTAAAAGAAAAATAATTGGTTCTATGGGTGGAAATTAATATATTTTGTGATAGGTCTAGATGTTGTGGGTGCATTTAGTGAATCATTTGACATGCATGACCACAACAATAAATGATCTTGTTACTGAATCCATCCATTTAATGGACAAACAACTTTTCCTTTGACTATTTTTTTGTATTCTTGCACTTTCATTATGTTCTTAAGTTATTACTTCACACGTAAATATAAGTTATTATCAAACTAACAATTTTCATATTTTTTTGAAAACCTTCTCTATTATTTAACAAAATATTTTAGTCTTACAGAAGATCTGACTAAGTATTTCTTTTTTTTTTCTACTAGAATATGGATAACCAGTATAACGTTTATGGTGATGAAGATGCAGAATTAATGGATGTGCCCATATATTTTAGCACACCTCAGAAATCAAAAGCATATGATTTTAAGGTAAGTTTTTAAGAACTTCTTTTAATTTTAAGGTGTTAAGTTTTATTCCTTATAAAAATCATGTAAAATATGTTTTGATAGATACTAGAATTACTTTTTGATGATATATATATATATATATATATATATATCATATCATATATTTATATAAAAGAGAACCCTAGGCCCACTTACGTGGTGCCACCACAAGCAAGAATTTCCTTTTAAATTTATTTATTTCCAAAAATATCCTTCCCCTTTCATGAAAAGATGTGACTTTTATAAAATATTGTGACTTTTATGAAGAGTTGCGACTTTTATGAAAAAAATGTGACTTTTGTGAAAAAATTGTGACTTTTATGAATGGTTGTGACCTTCTAAAGGGTTGTAACTTTTCCAAAGAGTTCTGACATTCCGATAAGGCACAATAAGCATTTGTTCACACTACCCTTTTTGTCTATAAATAGAGGGATTTCCTCTCATTTTAAAACAATGAAAATTCTTAACTTCTTCTTCGTCTTTTGCACAATTAAATATTTGTATACTTTGCTCCTATTCAGTGGCTCGCTAACACCATTGTTTTTGTATCAATACAGTTGTGAATAGAATCGTTCCATCCTAAGAGCATATATTCCTTTAAACCTCGGGTACTAGAGGGGAATAATTTCCTTAAAACATGGTGCAATCAGTGGGCTCAATTTTTTTCCTTTCTGTTTCATTCTATTGTTATAGATTTTGGTATATTTTTTATGGTCATTAATTTATGCTTACGTTATTAAATGTTATTTTTGAGTACATGTTTTAAAATTTGTTGTTTATGTTTCCGTAAAGTTATTGTTATAAGTATTTATTAGTACAGATAGAGATTACTTATTTATTAGAAAATTTAATATCGCGTACTGATGTTCATCTAATTTCCCAAAAATATCAAATAGTAACACTTTCTGGATGCAAAAGGATAAATTATAAAATTAAATTAAAGATGATTGATTTAAGGATAAATGATAAGATGTTATAATTATCATTTTCCTTTATATTATTAATGTTCGTTACTACGTAATCTTGTAGGTAAGACAACATAGTGTTTTAGTCTTAATGACCGATAGGTTTTAAGTATTATTTTATAAATTTTGTGATGTAAAATTCTGCGCGAAGCGCGGGTAATTTTACTAGTTTTAAGATAATTATTAAATACCATATTTAAAGTGATTGTGTATCTGATTTAACTTTTTAAAATATATGGTATAGTTATTAAAAAGTGGTATTATATGAAATATTTTAAAGTAGAGGCAAAATATCTATATATGGGAGTAAGGTATGTCTTAATAGGTAGTTTTTCCATAGTAAAATTAGGATCAAAGATTTGAAGTTTTAGTGTTTATTAACCGTTATTATTAAAAGATGTGTAATTTCTTATGGAGTATAGTGGCTAAATAGGACAAACTTCTTCTCAACGCTACAAGGCCTACAATTCAGACCAACAAAAAGGAGATAAACTAAATCAACAAAAAGTCAAAGCATATGGAAAATAGCTTGAATCTTTGATCATCTTCTTCTCAAATTCTTATTACATAGAGACCAAACTGACTGGATAATTGATGCAGTAAACAATGAAAAATGTATATACTTTTCTCTTAACGTATGTTAAAAAGTGTATATATTTATCATTTAGCCACAGGACAAGAAAAATCTCAACATAGGGAGTAATTATTCATAACATGTCTCTACATGATAACTTAAAAGTAAAGTAATAACCATAGTTGGAATGTCAAATTGCTCTTTTGCATTACAATATGATGAAGATTGTAACAAAGAATTGATACTACAATAGAGTTGTGCTAATGGTTTTGGGAAATAAGGCAAGAAAAAATATACACATTGAACTAACAATATACATAGTATTTATCGAATATCCTGTTGAGAAAATTTTGAATCTATGGTAGGTGTGGACATGATTTTTGCTACCGCTGTGGAATGGACCACAACTCTCAACATATTTGTTCTTCAACATAACTAAAACCCCATTATGGTCGCTCAAGTTTTTTTTCATGCATTCACCTTGTGCTTTTGATGATAGATTTCAAGACTTCACATATTGCAATTAGTTTAGAATATTATTATTCCTTTTAAGGTTTATTTACTTCATAGAAGTTTTTATTTTTTTTCTCTTAAATTAAAATGATTATTCGAGTGATCATTATTAACTTTCCTTTTCTTATAAATCTGTAGCATAACTCCTTGTTTGTTCACTTCATTATTTCCCTTTTTTTCTTGATATCTTTTTCATCTATTTTTCTAACAAGGCATATGATAGTTGTGGTTTTGTTTTACCTTTACTTTTTATATTGGGAATGTTACTTTCTCAAGTCAACGAAGTTACTTAGCATAAAGTATGAGAACATAACAACCTTCCAACTTGGCGAAAAAGGAATGAGTGGTAGACAATAAAGTTCATGCCAAGTAAATAATAAGAATGAGAAATATTTATGGTATTGTATTTAAGAAGAATTGGTGTTATAGTCTCTAATAGTCCTCTTATCCTTCTCTTCGAATATAAATATAAGGATATTTGTTTTTAATTTCGAATTTATGTTGGATTTGAACATGGTTCATCAAAAATATTTTGATGGACAAAAATAAGGGAATATGATTTTTTAACACCCGGGTATTTGATATGACTTCATTAGATTTTTTTGAATGCCTAGATATTTAGTTTGCCTTCATTCTTGATCTTCATGGAGAACTTATAACATTTAATCCATGAGAATCCTTTGACTTCTTGAATTATGAAAATCCTTATTATAGTGGGAGGTTGGAAGAATTGTGACAAGGACAAACTCTTTTTAACCATATTAAAGTCGACATGATGATATTGATTGACTCAAGTATGTAATTTGTGTCAAGATGGAAAATACTACTAACTCTTCTTGACCAATCAAATTGAAACTCTCATGACGATATTTGATTAACTTGAATATGCCACCTCTGCTAGGGTTGAACAAATATGATCAAGAAAACTTTTTTATGATAATTTTTTATTGGATGAAACATGTCACTTGTGCTGGGAAGAAATAAATGTGACGAGGACCATTTTTTTGATTCATTAGGCTGAAGTTGGGATGATGATATTTGATTGGTTTGAACATGTTAGTTCTATTGAGTGGGAAATATTGTGATTAGAGTGATTTGTTTTGACCAATCAAATTTTAGTTTATGTTTTTTCATAGTTCAAACACATCAGTTGTACACACGGTATGTTTTCATACGTGTTTGATTTGATTAGACACGTTGTAACAATGTCAACGTGTGGCATGGTCTTATTGACTGTTTCACATGGCATACACGTCTTTCGATACTTCATACCAAATTGCACATAATTGCAAATTTGGTATAATCCAAATATATTATAAACCCTAAAGAGTAATATAAATACATGAACCTGAAAAAAACAGTATCTATATACAACATTTATGCATATATTGGGAAAGAAATATAGGGACCCATTGATGGCATAATCAAGTTGAAATGAAATCAAGAGATTTACAAATTTTGGACTTCGGCGAAATCGAAGTTGATCCCACCTTGTTGAATTATGTTGTCGTTGCTGTCACCGAAAATAAAAATGGGTACTAGAGCGGAGATAATAATATCGAACTGCGACAAATTCTCTTCTACTCAGCTTAATTTCATTGAGGTAAGAACTTGGAATCAAGCTTTAATCATGGTGTTGGTAAAAAACCTGTAGAAATCAAGTATTCTGTTATTCCTAATTCACTTAACCTAAATAAAAAAAAATTCTAAAAAGGGGGAATCTTCATATACTTTTTGTGAAATTTGTAAAAATCTGTTTCCGCTGCCAAACACAATGATGTTGGGCACAAATTGCAATCATCGTTATTGTGAAGAATGCATACAAAATTATATAGGCAAAAAAATTAATAAGGATATCCATGAGATGATTTCTATGAAGTGCCTTGCTTCTGATTGCTATGGAATTTTAGAAATGGATTCAACAATGTCGGTTGATTTCATTATGCGAGTAAGAGATGCCATTCGACTAATGGAAGTTCTGGCTTCGCCAATAGTTACTGATTTTCCTTTTATGGATTGTATGGGTACACTGGTTGATGATCTAAGGGAATATCTGAATAGGGAATGTCCTGAGTGTTGGAGAATTTTTTGTGTCAATTGTAAATGCTTGCATTTGGGAATGACATGTGAGAATTCTCAGTTTAGTAGGCAATTAAATTTGCTCTACTGGCAGCATCATTATTGAGGATATCAAAATGAACTAGAGGAGGATAAGGAGGAAGAAGAAGAAGATGATGATGATGGTCATGAAGAAGGAGAAGAAGAAGAAAGAGGAGTAGAAGGGGAGGAAACTCCATGATCAGAAACTTCAAAGAATGTGAAAAAGTTCAAGTGTTGTTTCCTTGGAAACAAAATAGCAATTTGAGTTCTTATTTACTTTATATGCAGTCTATTGTTAGTTAAAAAAACAGTATGCATGGTCTTTTATTTGATTTCAATTGTAGTTTTTAAGTTGGTGAAAAAACAATATGCAGGGTCTTTATGTTTGAATTAGTTATTGAGTTTGATTTGGATGGGCTCTAGCGGTTGAGGCCTATTGTCCAATGTAAGTCTAGACCAACATGCGCAAATCTTCTATTTTGCAGACAAGTTATTTTATTTATATAGAGTCTAGGTTTGTATGACCAACTATCAGCCCCATATTTCTTTTATTTTGAATAGCTTGTTCAATTTTTTTTTACTACATCACTTATTAGATAAAAGTATTAAAGAATTCATCTCACACATGATTTTTAAAGTAAAAATGATTTAATTTGCTTTGAAAAGTCAGGAGAGAGGTTGTATGTGTTACACCCTAACTTAGGATAAGAAGTAACATATAAGTAAAACACATGAGAGATGTTAAGTATATATCAGTAAGTAGACTGTGTTCAGCCTTTAAAAGTTGTGTAGGTCTATGGCCAGATAGAACAATATCACTAGTGGGTTACGCAATTACAAATGATATTATAGGATATTTTGTGTTATCTATGTCGATGCAAGCTAAAGTTAACCTAAGTTTAGCCAAATTTTGATAAGGTGAGGGAAACATCTTTACTAGGTCTTGACAAATCTCAAGTGGTGGGGAAAATCACAATGGTGGGGAAAACCTCAGCGAGGATGTTGAGTCCATAATAGAGGGTGTTTGTGACACATCTCCTTAGGATAAGAATTCCGCATCGACAAAAACACATGATAAATAAGCAGATCTTAAACTTTAGTGGTGCATTTTAAAGTTGGGTCGATCTAGGGAGAAACGAAAAATATCACTAGCGGGACGAACAAGCCATCTACCCTGGCTGGTCTGCCTATCTTAACATCTAATTTCCCTTCCTTGTGCCTTATTTCTAATGAAGTACCTCTTATTAGCCCTATTTTACCTATATCTTTTGCAAATTCAGTTTCAAACATTGTTCCAAAATCCGAATCCATTCCATTTTAAAAAGTTATTATGGTGAAAGGTGTTCCACATGTCAAATGGATGGAGGAAGAAGTTGATAGAACAAATCGAATTGAAAATCTACAATATGCAGTTGTTGGCAGGCTCACCTATGACTGGTCGGATCTTGAAGAGTTCAGAAAAAGTATTCCTCAACAATGTGGCATTAAAGGAGACTGTCAAATTGGTTTGTTCCGCAGTAAACACATTCTTATTCGCCTTAAACAATAGGAGGATTTCATTAATCTAATTTCTAAAGGAGCTTACTATATAACGTGCAAATATGGCTACTCATATTTAATGCGGACTCTTATCTATGATTCACGATTCAGAATTAATGAAGAGACTACTAAGGCAATGGCATGGATCTCATTCCCCAACCTTTTACCCACCTATTTTGTTGAATAATGCTTCTTTTCTTTAGCTTCGGTAGTGGGGAAACCCGTGCAACTTGATTTAACCACAATTAATAAAACTAGGCCAAGTTGTGCAAGAGTCAAAGTTCTAGTATATGTATATATGTGTGTGAGAGAGAGAGATAGAGAGAGAGAGAGACTATGAGTGTGTGTAGGGAGAGAGAGATATTTATGAAAGAATACTCCTCTTTATAGAATTCTTGAAGATACTACTAACTCTAACTATCTAATTGCACTGATCGGGGTGGATCTCACTGACCCCTTACTTGCCTATGCTAAAGCCAGAGGCTAAGGAGATAATAATTAGGTGAAGGTGGATAATGCTCATGAAGAGCTTGGTTAAGTGTCCAAGACTGTAAGCCTTGCTCATTGGATTTGAGGCTGCTCTGTAGTTATCTAATCTCTTACTTTTTACAAGTCTAAATTGTATTCCCCAATAGTAGATATGACATATATGTATATTTTTCTTCTATTCCTCTATTTTTTTAGTTAAGTCTACTCTCATATAAAAAATTGGTAGGTCATTCAAGATAACTTTGTCCATATGATATTATTCAATCTTGTAGAATTAACAAAAGAGAAACCACCTTTTCAAGTATTCATACATAAATATTTTGCTCCACATCAACTGAGCCATTTATACCTAGATGAACACCTTATATTAATAGATATTTAATTAGCATAATTATTTTGATAAAAATTTAACAAACATTGAATTATTATTGATAATCTAACATAAATATCATTACTACTCTTAAACATTTTAATAAATAAATATATTAAAAGCTAAACTGGTTTATATTATGTTGAGAATATATGTTCTTTTAACAATAGTAGAAAGTGAATATTTCTTTTAATGTGAAGATGCTTTGACTTCGACAAAGTGTTTTACATTTTTTACTAAAATACAAATAAGCAGAACAAAGTAGAAAGTGGAGATCCAATAATGGTAGTTCCCATATCTTGTATTCCACCTGAAGCTGGTGTTTTAGAGGTAAACTTTTAGAAATTTCCTCCAAATTGTTTAGCATACATATTAAGGTGCTTAATTCTGTTCCTTTGAAGTTATGTAGAGAAAACTTTTGATACATTTTGGAATAACTTTTTTAATGTTAGTTGTCTTACGGAAGAAAAATAATGGTATCTATCAAGTCTAAGGCTTCATTTGTCATTTTAAGATTATATGACGTCTAAATGTCAATGCATATCTAAATAATAACATATACATTAAGAATATTCTTTGAATTGACATCTCAATATTAAGATGATGTATTCATAAATTAATAATAAATTATAAGAGAACTAATTATTGAGCTCATAAGCTACGTTAGACTAAGTAGTATAGAACTACAAAGACTTCATCTTAGTGAACCTCTAGAACTAATCACGCTCTTCTCCAATCATCACTGGCCTAAAAATAGCCTTATCTCACAAACCTCAAGATAACATCGTCCATATGATATTTGTTGTTTAAATTGAGTGAAAACCAGATAAAGAACATCAGAACACTTATCAATATGAAGGAATAAGGAAAGAAAAAAAGGATGGAAGAACTAGAAAGAAGAAAGCTTTTGAATTTGAAGTGGTAAGTCTTTATTATTCACTGCAATGAAGACTTACATTTATAATAAAACTCTAACTTCAATTACCTAAACGTAAATATCAGCACAGAATCTATTGAAAATAAACAATCTCCTAAAGACTAAAAAAAGAAGTTATTTTAAGACGATTAATTTACTGCAGTAAATAAAGAAAGTTAAATCCTAAAACATAGAAACTAAAACTCCTCCTTGCTTTAGGATCTGCAGATTTCTAGTTTCTTTCTGAAAAACTCAAACTTGTCAAGGGGAAGGGGCTTGGAGAAAATGTAAGCAACCTGCTCATCACTTTTGCAGTAAAGAAGCTTCACATCTCCATCTTTCTGCACGTCTCTCGAGAAAAACAACTTAACATCGAAATGCTTAGTTCTCCTATGAAAAACCGGATTATTAGCAATAGAAATTGCAGCTTGGTTATCAGTATAAACCTCAGTGCTTCTTTTTGCTCCATATTCATATCACAAATGATTTTCCTCAAGCATAGTGCTTGATTTACAGCTATTGTTGCAACAATGAATTCTACCTTAGCTGTTGATTGCGCTACTGTATCTTGATTCCTCGAACACCAAGAGAAAGCTCCTGATCCAAGATTGAAACAAAAACCCGAAGTACTCCTCATATCAAATTAACAGCCCAATCACTATCATAAAATCTGATAAGTCTAAATTCTCACTTCTGTGGAACTTAACACCATAGTTGATAGTTCCCTTGATTTATTCGACAATTAATTTAGCTGCTCAAGTGTAAATCACTTGCACAATGCATGAGACGAGACAAAAGACTCAGTGCATACAGTATATCAAGCCTGGTTGCAGTCAAATACATTAAGCTGCCAATAAGACTTCTATCATATGCCTCATCCATCTTTTCTTCTCCATCATCAATGGACAACTTTTCCTTTTGCTTCATCAGAGTACCCATAACTTTTCAATCTTCCATGTGAAACTGCTTTATGATATCTTGAGTATACGTTTTCTTGCAAATGAACACATCGTCTTTATTTTGTTTTATCTCCATTCCAAGAAAGTATGCCATCAGTCCAAGGTCTGTTATTTCAAACACCTTCATCATTTCCAACTTGAAATCCTCAATAAGACAAGTCTTACTTCCTGTGACAAATAGATCGTCAGCATACAAAGAAATAATAAGTATGTCTGCACCTGAACACTTACTGTAAAGTGTAGACTCAGATAGGCTCTTCATAAATCCTAAACTATGTAAATGATCATCAATCTTGCTATACCAAGCTCTTGGTGCTTGCTTTGAACCATAGAGAGCTTTCTTAAGCAAATAAACCTTGTCTTCTTGCCCCTTCATGACAAAACCATCTCGTTTCTCAAAATAATCTCCTCCTGGAGAAAACCATTGAGAAAGGCCGACTTAACATCAAGTTGATAAACTTTCTGACTTTTTTCTGTTGCAATGGCTAGAAGTAGTCTGATTGTGTCAAGTCGAGTAACTGGTGCGAATGTTTTGTGAGTAGTCCACTTCAAAAATCTGAGCAGAACCTTTCGCCACAAGCCTAACTTTATGTTTGTTTATGGATTCATCTACATTCAGCTTTGTCCTGAAAACCCATTTTACAGCAATGATATTTTGATCTTGAGGTTTATCAACAAGTTCCCAGGTCTAAGTTATTTCAATCATCATCATCTCCACCTTCGTTGGAGCCACCCATTTTTCATTCCCTTCTGCTTCCTCATAGCTTGCAGGATCACAAATGCAGTATTGCATCTCTGATAGATATCAAAGATCAACATCGTGCCTCTAAAGGAAGATCATCTACTAGATCTTTTGGATCTAATAGACTGTCAATTGTTGGATTGCTTTTGGGATTCTCCCAATTCCAATGTTGGTTCTCAATGAAGTGAACATCTCTACTTATGAGAGTTTTCTTCGTTTGAGGTGGATAGACCTTGTATGCTTTGGAAACAATACTATAACCTATAAAGATGCCAGGAACTTCCTTCTTATTAAGCTTATCTCTTTTAACATGTGGCACATAAGAGAAACAGAAACAGAAAAAAATCCTAAGTAATTGCAATGAGGGTTTATGACCAAACCATGCTTCTTATGGTGTTTTATCCTTCACAACTCTAGAAAGAAGTCTATTTTCCACAAACAAAGTAGTGCTGGCAGCCTCCACCCAAAACATTTTTGGTATATTTTTCTCATGTAGCATGCACCTTGTCATCTCCATTATACTTCTACCTCTCACTTCCTCCATTTTGTTGTGGAGTATAAGGGACAGTTAGTTGATGTTTTATACCAGTTTTGTCACAAAATATTTTGAGCTGCTATGAAGTGTACTCTTTCCCATTATCAGACTTTAAAGTCTGAATTGGGCAATAATTTTGATTTTCTACCTTTGCTTTAAAATTGGAAAACACATCAGCAACTTCTGACTTGTATTTTAAGAAAAAAAATCCAAGTTTGTCTTGTTAGATCATCAATAAATACAATGTAGTAAAAACTACCACTTAATAATGGTGTTCTATGAGGTCCACATAGATTTGTATGAATTAGTTGAGGCCTTCTTGATGCTCTCCAAGTTGTTTTGGGAAAGGGCAATTTGTTCCTCTTGCCAAGTAAACAAGCTTGAAAATCTGACCAACAATTCTCTATGAATGGTAGATCATTCACAAGTTTCTTTTTTGCATCAAGATCATACCTTGATGATGAAAATGACCCATCCTTTTATGCCAAACTTCTGTAGAGTTGTCTGAAATAAGAAACACCGTTTCTCCTCTTCCAAAGGATTGAGCGACAAATATCTCCCCTTCATTTTGACCATGAATATTTCATGGCCTGATGGGTCTTCTATCACACAAACCTTATTTTTAAAGATCAGGTTGAATCATTTCTCCATTAATTGACCAACACTTATCAAGTCTCGATCAAGGTCCAGGACATACAAAACATCTATAATAAACTTAGTTCTAGAGCAACTTGTAATGGCTATGGTGCCTTTGCCTTCCACAGAAATACACTCGATGTTTCCAATTCTAACTTTCATTGTCTCTGTGTTCCTCAACTCTTTCAACAACTTTTTATCAGATGCCATATGGTTAGAGCAACCACTATCAATTAATAAACTTTCACTTGAATCAAGACATATGAAACAAGTTGCAGCAATGAGTTGATCTTTTTTTCTCGATCAACAACTTGAGCTTCAACTTCACGCTGCTGAATATTGGTTTTACAAATTACAGCTTCGTGTCCCTGCTGGTTGCACTTGTTGCACTTTGTGTCAGGTCTCCTCCAACATTTGAAATGAGGGTGACATTTTTCCAGAGTGCCGACAAGGGAGATAGTTAGTCTTCTTGCTTTTCACAAAATTATCACTGCTCCCTCCTTGTATCTTTTTGTTCAGCTTCTTCTTGTTTCTTCCATCATCTTGTTGTCTTACTAGTAGGGCTCATTCAACAGCTCCTTCATGTCTCATTACATGTCATTGTTCTTGTGCTTGAAGAGCATTAAGAGCCTGCTAGTGTAATATTAGACAAGTCCTTAGTATTTTCTAAAGCTGTCTTAGTAGCCTCAAATTTTTTAGGTAGTGTTACAAGGACTTTCTAAATTATCCTTGAATCTTTAAAAGTGGAACCCAACAATCTGACACGATTTTCTATGTTAAGAATTCAGTCAGAAAACTCCTTTATAGTTTCACTTTCCTACATCCTTTGCAGCTCAAACTCACGTAACAAATTCAGCACTTGCATCCCTCGAATCCTTTCATCTCCTTCATACTCAGTGTGAGATAATTCCATACCTCTTTTGTTGACTTCAGGGACATGATACGAGTGAAGATGGTGGATGACACTGCAGTAAACAAGCATGTATTTCCCTTTGATTTCATGGTTTTCCTCTCCTTGTGATTTTTAATTTGCGCCATCTAGGATTGTTTTGTAAGGGAACAATTTCGTAATCATCTTCTACAGCCTCGCAGAGATCCAAAACTTCTAGATATGTGTGCATTCTAACTGCCCAGATCTGATAACTTTCTCCATCGAAAGTTGGTGGTACCATTGAAGAAAAACTTGCTTCTCTGTCCATTTTAATGCACTAAAACAGATTTAACACACAGGTCCCTCAAGAAGAAAATGCCCTGATACCAATTGTTGTTTAAATTGAGTGAAAATCAGAAAAAGAACAACAAAACACTTATGAATATGAAGGAATAAAGATAGAAAAAAAGGACTGAAGAACTAGAAAGAAGAAAGCTTTTGAATTTGAAGTGGTAATTCTTTATTATTCATTGCAATGAAAACTTACATTTATAATAAAATACTAACTTCAACTACCTAAATATCAGCATAGAATCTGCTGAAAATAAACAAACTCCTAAAGACTAGGAAAATATGTTATTTTAAGAAGACTAATTTACTGCAGTAAATAGATAAAGTTGCAGTCATAAAACATAGAAACTAACAATATTATTCAATATTATAGAATTAACAAAAGAGGAAATATTTTTTCAGGTATTAACACATATAAATATTTTTTGTCGACATCCACTGATCTATTTTAACACATATGAGCACCTTAGATAAGCAAAATCATTTTGATAAATATTTAACATACATTGAATTACTATTGAATTCTGACTTAAATATCATCATTACTCTTAAGTTTTTTTTTATCAATAAATGTATTAAAAAGATAAATTGGTTTGTATTATTATACAAAATACAATTTATTTTAACATAAATAGAAAGTAAGATTTTCCTTTAATATAAAGATGGTTGGTTTTGATGAAGTGTTTTACATTTTTTCCTAGAATATGGAGAAGCAACAAAAAGTACATGATGGATTTGCAATAATGGCAGTTCCCATATCTTGTATTTCACCTGAAGATGATGTATTAAAGGTAAGCTTTCAAAAATGTCCTCAATTGTTTATCAAACATATTTTAAGGTTCTTAATTTTGTTCTTTTTAAAATATGTAGATAAATCTTTTGATGCATTTAAAATAAAGTTATCTAACAAGTTTAAGGCTTCATTTGTCTTTTAAAGAGACGTCTAGATCTTAATGCATATCTAAATGATAACATATGCATTAAGAATTTTCTCTAAATTGGCATATCAATATTAAGATGATGTATTAAGATCTAGATACTAAATAATAAGATAATTAATTATTGAGATCATAAGTATAGTTAGACTTAGTTGTATAGAACCACAAAGACTTCATCTTAGTGTACCTCTAGAACAGATAATGCTCATCTCCATGTTATACTCTCAAGTAGAAAAAATAAGAATTACTTTAGAAAAGAAGACAATGACTGGAAAAAAACAGTTTCATTCATTCAGAATCTTCAAGCCTATTTATTGGAAAATACTTAACAGAGTACTTCCATTAAAATAGGACACATATCAGTCCACAATAAACATAATTAGTCTAATCCAAAAAATTAGAACACGTGAATCCTAAAAGGAACATAATATGTTACTCCTAAAGAAGAAAATATGTAGAGTTACTCAACTTTAAAAAAAAAACTCACGATCTTCCTAAAGACTAGGTCAACTAGCAAACTAAAAGAAATTCCTACAGTTCCTCCTCAAACTGATGTTTGCTAACAATCAGTTTACATATTTTGTAGTGCATATGTCAGGAAGCCTTCTAAGTTTAATGAATGACACCGTCTTCAGAGCCTTAATGAAAATATCGGCAACCTAGTATTCGCTCCTGAAGTAGATTAGATAAACTGCTCCATTAGTGTTAGGATCTCCTAAAAATAAAACATCACATAAATATGCTTGTTTCTTCCATGTAGCACTGTATTCTTGGATAGTTGAATTGCTGAACCGTTTCCATAAAAAATCTTGGTAGATCCTGGTTGCTTGAATTTCGAATCATGCAGAAGTCACCTCAACCAAATAGCTTGCCAGGCACAAGAAGTCGACGCAAAAATCACGAATTTCGTAGTAGACTAAGTAACAATTGGTTGATTCTTAACTTACCATGAAATAGCACCGGACCTGAACATAAAAGCATAACTTGAAGTGCTTTTTCTGTCATCATAGTCACCAACATATTCATTATTTGTAAAGTGGAGAAGATTGGACTTTTCATTCGTCTTATGTAATATCCCAAAGTCTCTCGTTCCTTGCATGTAACGAAGAATTCTCTTGGCCACAAACAAATGCATTTCTTTGGAATCTGTCACGACCCAGACCGTCGTGATTGGAACCCACACTAACCCTCCGGTGGGACAACAATTACTACAACTCAAACAAGCAACTAAACCAAAAACTAAGGCATTTAAACTACAAAAATAGATTAAACAACTAATTAATGAAGTTCTCATAAACTTCAACAAGAAATCTAAAGAACTATACTAAACAAATGCAGAAGAAACAACTTAGAACCTGAAAGTCAATGTACCAAAACATCTAAACAAATGATCCAAGTCTAAACAAGAAGGGATACATCCCCAAATTAATGAACTAATCAACTAACTAGAACAATTATCTAAGTCCAGAAATGATGGACTTCGACGAAAGAAAATTCCATGGCAGCCCGAAAAAATTGGCTCACCCTAGAATTCGAAGCGAGGTTTGTTAATAGTCCCGTGAAGATGCCATGTACTCAACAAAAATAAGAGCAAGTGCAGAATCAGTACATAACCATAGTGTACTGGTAGGATCACGCGGCTATCCCACTAGTGCAACATAAGCAAGTCAAACAACATTATAAACACATGCATATATATATATCAATATAAACAACATCATCAACATGAAGAATCAAAAATGCATTTAACATTTATCATCAAATCATTAGTCCTCTCATGGAACCCAAACCCAAACAGTTAGCATGCCAGAACGTCCCATATTTATGCCGGAACGTGGCAATCCGATCCAAGATAGTTATGTCGAAACGTGGCAATCCGATACCATTCTCACACCACAATCACAAACACAAGTATATCCTCAAGATCATGCATTTAAGTCATGATTTCATGGTAATGATAATTCATCTATCTGATTTACAGCAAGTGTGATCAACATTTCAACATTCATACATATAGAAGTATCATAATGAAGCAAGAACAAGCATACATCACACAATCATAGAATCACAACCATCACCTACCTCGAAATAAGCTTGAAACCCTAAGAAACATGATCATTCCCTTTCCAAATTCGTTTCGCTTGGTCTTGGTCTATAAACAATCAATATAATGTGGGAATCAATAAACAATTATTAATTACCTGGATTACCAACAAATATAACAAACCCTAGATCAACCCATGATCTCAATTATCAAATTAAGGGTTGTTCCCACCATAGATTTAAGATCAAAACCCTCCCTATCAATATTTACCCATTCAATTACCCTTTACGGATCAAAAAATGGATTCGAGGAGTGAAAAGCTTATCTTTAGCCTCAAGAATGGTGAAAAATGAGTAGAAATCGCCTGGGGTTCGTTCCTTAGCTCTAAAAGTTGAAAAGTACCAAATAAGGTCGTTTAGGGGGCCCGCCACAGCGGCCCTCACCCCGTTGTAGCGGCGGAGCCAGAGCGATCCAAATCCCCGCCAGCGCGGCATTCTCGAACCAGTGAGCTAATTAAATATTTAACTCCCGTAGACCCCGCCACAATGCCCCATATCCAACTTTAGCGGCCCCGCCAGAGCGGCCAAACCCAGCGCCAATGTGGTAGTTTCGAAACAGAGAGCTATTTTAAAGAATTCCAAATCCCTATTCCACAACACACTTCTAACCCACGAAGCTTAAAAAATACCCTTCACGCTGAGATCGATTGCTGAAGATCTACTCAGCCAAATTCAATTCCATAAAGTTGTACGAATTCCTTAACAAGTTATCTAAACGCTCATGCAATCAAAACCATAATTAGTCCAACTGATTGTTACCAGATTTCCCTACACCTTGGTTACTCCGATTTCCACCAAATCTGGACAAGGTTGGAAAAATCCAAATACTACAAAAATGTTTTTCCGTCCCCATATTTTCCCCATTAGAATTTCTATAACGACGGAACCCGGTCGTTACGATAGATACAAATTTACCCATCACTCATCCCCGAGTGACAAAACTTAGGAAAATAGGCTAAGGAAAGAAAGATGTAATACCTGATTCGATGAACAATTGGGGATACTTTTCTCGCATGTCCCTCTCGGTTTCCGAAATAGCTTCCTCAACTGGATGATGCTTCCATTGAACTTTCACGGACTTAATCTCCTCGGTCCTCAACTTACGCACATCACGATCAAGAATAGTAATTGATTCTTCCTCATATTGGAGGTCTTTGTCTAGCACAATTGAGTCTCACTTAATGATATAATCTCTGTCACCATGATATCTCTTCAATATAGACACATGAAATACCGGTTGTACACCGAATAGATTAGGGGGTAGAGCCAATTTATACGCCACCAGCCCTACACATTCAATAACCTCAAAGGGACCAATATATCGCAGACTTAACTTTTCCTTCTTACCAAATCTCATCACCCTTTTCATGGATGATACCTTAAGAAGAACGTTCTCACCAGTCTGAAATTCCATGTCTCTTACCTTATGATCCGCATACTTCTTCTATCTACTTTGGGCTGCTAGAAGTTTAGCTTGAATACTCCTCACCTTATCTTGAGCTTCCTTCACTAAATCAACCCCCAAAGGTTTAACATCTCCAGCCTCGAACCAACCTATGGGTGACCTACATACCCTCCCATGTAATGCCTCAAATGGCGCCATATCAATGTTGGAGTGATAACTATTATTGTAGGAGCTCACACAAAGGTATGAATTTAACCCAATGCCCTCCAAAATCAATCACACATGCCCTCAACATGTATTCCAACACTTGAATAGTCCTCTCAGATTGTCTATTCGTCTATGGATGAAAGCTTGTACTAAAAGTGAGTTGTGTCCCCAATTCATCATGCAATTTCCTCCAAAACTTAGAAGTAAATTAGGTACCATGATATGAGATGATAGAAAGAGGCACTCCATGCAGACTCACTATCTTTTTGCATAAATCTTAGCCAATTGTTCAGCATTATAATCTATTCTTACCGAAATAAAATGGGCTGACTTAGTCAATCTATCAACCACTACCCAAATAGAACCGAACTTCCCCAAAGTCTTGGGAAGACCAACCACAAAAACCATAGCTATTCTTTCCCACTTCTATTTCAAAATTAGCATTTTTGAAGTAAACATGCAGGTCTTTGATTCACATATTTCACTTGTTAGCAATTTTGACACTTCGCCACAAACTCTACTATGTCTTTCTTCATGCCCGACCACCAATAAATTCGTTTCAGATCTCTATACATCTTGGTCACACCCGAATGAATAGAATATCGGGAACCATGAGATTCTGCCAACAATTTTTTGAATCAAGCCATCAACTTGAGGAACACAAATCCTCCTTTTAACACTGAGTACACCATCAGCATCAAGAGTGGTCTCTTGTGCCTTACCATTTGCCATCTTCTCCTTGGAGTTTGTTCAAATTGTTTTGCCTTGATCTCCTCAATGAACGTGGCCTTAACTTCAATGCTAGCTAACACCCTGCCTCTTTCAGAGATATCAAACTGCATGAACTTAGACTCTAAGGTCTGAATTTCTTTGGCCAAAGGTTGCTTGGTTACACTCAAGTAAGCTAAGTAACCCATACTTACCGCTTTTCGACTCAAAGCGTCTGCCACAACATTAGCCTTACCTGGATGGTATTGAATGGTCACATCATAATCTTTGAGTAACTCCATCCATCTTCCCTGTCTCAAATTCAAATCCTTTTGATTGAACATAGCTTCAAACTACGATGATCAGTAAACACTTCACACTTAACACCATAAAGATAATGTCGCCAGATCTTAAGAGCTAATACTGCCGCCACCAACTCCAAATCATGGGTTGGATAATATCTCTCATGCACCTTCAATTGGCGTGACGCATAGGCTATAACATTCTTATCCTGCATTAACACAGCGCCCAATCCAGAATGAGAAGAATCACAATAAATTATAAAATCCTTACCTTACACCGGTAATGCTAGGATAGGTGTGGTGGTCAAAAGAGTCTTGAGCTTTTTAAAGCTCTCCTCACATTTTTCAATCCATTCAAATTGTATCTCCTTCTTGGTCAAATCTGTCAAGTGAGTGGCAATGAAAGAAAAAATTTTCACAAATCGACGGTAGTAGCTAGCGAGCCCCACAAAACTCCTAACTTCCGTCACAGAACTTGGCCGAACAAAATTCTTAACCGCTTGAATCATTTGAGGATCCACCATTACCCCTTCTTTTGAAACTACAAGTCCCAAAAATGCAACCGATTTCAACAAAAATTCACACTTCAAAAATTTAGCATATAACTTTTGCTTCCCAAGAACACCCAAAACAGTATGAAGATGGTTGGCATGCTTTTCTTCACTTTTCGAATAAACCAAAATATCATCAATAAAGACTATCATAAAGGAATCAAGAAATGGCTTGAACACCCCATTCATCAAACTCATGAAAGTTGCAGGTGCATTGGTCAAACCAAAAGACATACCCAGAAACTTATAGTGCCCATAACGAGTTCTAAATGTCGTCTTAGGAACATCTTCCAGACTAATTTTTAATTGATGGTAACCATATCTTAGACCAATCTTTGATAAAAACCGATGCCCCTTACAATTGGTCAAAGAGATTATCTATTCGAGGCAAAGGATACTTATTTCGAATAGTGACTCTATTTAATTTATGGTATTCTATACACATTCTCATGCTACAATCCTTTTTCTTACCAAACAAAACTGGAGCACCCCATGGGGAAGCACTAGGGCGAATAAATCACTTATCAAGAAGCTCTTGGATTTGAGACTTAAGCTCTCTTAATTCCATCAGAGCCATGCGATATGGAGGGATAGAAATGGGGCACGTACCAGGCTCAAAATTGATGCAAAAATCTATATCCCTATCTAGAGGCATACCTGACAAATCATTTGGAAACACTTTACTAAATTCAGACACCACAGGGATAGACCTAATGGATGGAGCCTCAATCTCAACATCCCTAACGTGAGCCAAATAAGCCAAACAACCCTGCTCTACCAAATTACTAGCCCGAATGGAGGATATAATCTTAGCCTTCTTAGGCTTGTACACTCCTTCCCACTCTAATTTTTCCTTTCCTGGAATTTCTAGAGTTACAGACTTAGTATTACAATTAAGCACAGCATAATAGGGGGAAAACCAAATCATGCGTAAGATTATGTCAAAGTCAACCATATCCAAAATCACTAAATCAGCCCAAGTCTGAAATCCCATAAACAAAATAGGACAAGCACGATAAACATGGGTAATTATGACTGACTCTCCAACTGGGGTAGAAACCCGAATAGGGGCATCAAGTACATATCAAACTCGGAGGCAAATCGCACAGATACATAAGAATAAGTGGAACCCGGATCAAATAACACATTAGCCATCCGGTCATAGACGAGAAAAGTACCTGTGATGACCGCGCCGGACACCTCCGCCTCATTTTTGCCAAGAAAGGCATAACATTGAGCTCTATCATCTTGACGAGCCACTTCACTGCCTAGTTGCACATTACCCCTACCTTCATTACCATTACCATTTCCTCTACCTCCACATCCTCGCTAATTACCTCCTCACCCACCTTGCAGACGTCCTCTACCATTATTTCCATTCCACGCGGGTACCACTGCTCTAGACTGCTGCTGCGCGAAATCTAACACATGTGGGTGGGGACAATCTCTCCTCACATGCCCAGGTTCACCACAGTTGTAGCAAGTACGATCAAAAGATGGTCTGCCATCCGTCGAAGGCACGACACTTTGACTATCCCGAAAATTATGAGATGGAATTCCCGAGTAGTTACCTATAGAGACGGGGATAGCAGACTGTATTGGCTTGGCTACAAGTGTTGGCCTTCCAGACCCCTTAGAGTAAGAGCATTGAAAGTTACCTTAATTCTTTGCCTTTTTTGCCTGAGCCTTTAGCTTGACCGTCTCGCCTCACCCCCTCCACTTTCTTAACTTAGACTGTCACCTCATTAAAACTCCTCCCTGCAGAAGTCATATGAACAGCTAATACTTGCAACTCAGAATTCAAACCTCTAATAAACAACCGGATCTTCTCCTCCTCAGTAGTAACAAAATGTGTAGCACATCTGGATAAAGCATGGAACTTGGCCTCATAAGCAGCCACAGACATACCACAAAAGCCATAAATTCATCCTTCTTCCGATCCTTCAAAGTTCTGGGCATATACTTTTCTAGAAACAGAGAATGAAATTGGGTGAAAGTAAGTGGAGGTAAAGTAGAAGATCTGCACTCCATATAAGCTTTCCACCACTGCTTGGCCTCACCTTGAAGTTGGAAATATACGAACTCAACCCCATGTTGGTGAACAATAGCCAATTTATGCAGCCTCTCATAACAGTCTAAGATAAACTCATAAGCATCTTCAGTCTCAGAACCAAGAAATACCGAAGGCTTAAGTTTTAGAAACTTAGTCAATATATCATGCTCGTTCCCAGTCATAACAGAACCCAACAAAGGATGGAAGAAAGCATCAGTACCTACATTTCCACCCGTCTTAGGAACAGTGCTAGCAACAGGAGGATTAATACGAGTTTGAGTTGCTTGAGCAGATAGAAGCACTCCAGGACCAGCCAACCCTTTCAAGAGCCCCATAATCTACTGAGCTAACACCAGATCTATGGGAGGAACAACTGCAGTCTCTGCTGGCACCTCTTTCTCTTGTCCATTTTCCTCAATATCCTCTTTTATCTCCTCATTATGCGTAGGAGGGTTCTCATTAATTCGAACATTATCAATCGGCACCTCATTCATAGCAGGCACTACTCTTCCATGGCCTCTACCCCTAGCTCTTTCTCTACCCTTACCTCGACTGCGACCTCTCACTGTAGATTCCTTAGCTGGAGCATTGACAGGAGCTACGGGCCTAACACCGTTATACCTAGTATTAACCATATGTGAAGAAAAGAGTGAAGGAGGTTAGATACCAATTCAAATCGCCAGATACCAATTTGAATCAATTCATAGCACGAAAAGAGACAAGAGAAAAATAGAGATTTCCTAAAGTCCTAAAGTCTCTCGAAGAAAGTAAAGGCGTCCCCGTACCGTTCCGTGAAACTCTATTAGACTTGTTTCGATACACCGATATCAATGAACCTAGGCTCTGATACAAACTTTGTCACGACCCAGACTGTCGTTATTGGCACCCACACTAACCCTCCGGTAGGAGAACCATTACTACAACTCAAACAAGCAACTAAACCAAAAACTAAGGCATTTAAACTACAAAAACATATTAAAAAACTAATTAATGAAGTTCTCATAAACTTCAACAAGAAATCTAAAGAACTATACTAAACAAATGCGGAAGAAACAACCTAGAACCTGAAAGTCAATGTACCAAAACATCTAATCAAATGATCCAAGTCTAAATAAAAAGGGATACATCTCCAAACTAATGAACTAATCAACTAACTAGAACAATTATCTAAGTAAGAAATGATGGACATAGACCAAAGAGAATCCCATGGCAGCCCGGAAGAATTGGCTCACCCTTGAATTTGAGGCGACGATCACACGAGGTCTATCAATAGTCACGTGAAGATTCCCTATATTCAAAAAAAAATAAGAGTAAGTGCAGAATCAGTACACAACCTCAGTATACTTGTAGGATCACGCGGCTATCCCACTAGTGCAACATAAACAAGTCAAGCAACATTATAATCACGTGCATATATATCAACATATACAATATCATCAACATGAAGAATCAACAACACATTTCACATTTATCATCACATCATTGGTCCTCTCATGGAACCCAAACCCAAACAATTAGCGTACCGGAACGTGGCAATCCGATCCAAGTTAGTTATGTCGTAACGTGGCAATCCGATCCCATTCACACACCACAATCACAAACACAAGTATATCCTCAAGATTATACCTTTAAGTCATGATTTCATGGTAACGATAATTCATCTATCTCATTTACAAGAAGTGTTATCAACATTGTAACATTCATACATTTGCAAGTATCATAATGAAGCAAGAACAAGCATACATCACACAATCATAGAATCATAATCATCACCTACCTCGAAACAAGCTTGAAACCCTAAGAAACTTTATTCTTCCCTTTCCGGATTCGTTCCACTTGTTCTTGGTCTACAAACAATCAATATAATGCGGGAATCAATAAACAATTATTAATTACCCAGATTACGAACAAATCTAACAAACCCTAAATCAACCCATGATCCCAATTATCCAATTAAGGGTTGTTCCAGCCATAGATTCAAGATGAAAACCCTCCACCATCAATATTTACCCATTCGATTACGTTCTACGAATTGAAAAATGGATTCGGGGAGTGAAAAGCTTACCTTTAGCCTCAAGAATAGTGAAAACGAGAAGAAATCTCCTGGGGTTTGTTCCTTAGCTCTAAAAGTTGAAAAGTGTCAAATAAGGACGTTTAGGGGTTTATTAACGACATTAAGGCCTCATTTGTTTTCATTAAGATAAAGACGTCTGAATCTGAATGCAAATCTGAATATTAAGATATTTTCTCTAGATCTGAACACTAGATGATTAAGATTGTTTGCTTTCCAATATCTGAATATGTATAATTTATTTGTTTGTAAACATAATAAATATATATATTTATCAGGTAAAAAAGTAATTAAATACTAGAAAATATGAGTTTAATAAAAATAAATTATTAATTAATAAAGTATAAAATATTTATGTTCTCTAGTGATGATAAAGATAATTTACAACCATGGTGATGATAATATTTGGTGTTAGATGCTAGTAATAGTAATGGTGATGGTAAAAAATACGAGCACCAAAATCATTGAAGGTTAAAGAATTATACTATGCAATAATCTTATCGTGTATTCTTTACTAGACTCTACATATTTATTGATGATCTATGTTCTTTATTGATTCTTAATGATTATACTAATTCACTTTTAAAATGCCTTATCAAAGTGCAAGGAAGGTTTATAAGATTGAGGTGTGATTTTTTCTAGAAGAGAACAAAGTGGTAAAAAAAAAGTGAAAGAAAGCAATTTTAAAGGTTTGCGGAAGATGACGGTAGTTTTTATTTAAAACATTTAATTCATAGCTAAATAATGAAAAGATAATTGTTGATCAAGGTCTGAATACTATAAAGACATATTTATGGATCTGACTGAATTAGGGCCATTAAGACTAAATAAGGAGCAAGATCTTAATAAAAACAAACGTACTTAATGGGTTAAGATCTGAACAATTCATATTCAGACCTCCATTAAGTGCAAACAAATGAGGCCTAAATCGCGTCTAGCCTGCCACAACGGCCCTCTCCCTGTTGTAGCAGCGGACCTAGAGTGACCCAAATCCCCGCCATAGCGGCATTCTCGAACCAGTGAGCTAATTAAATATTTAAGTCATGTCGAGCCCGCCAGAGTGCCCAATATCACGCTGTAGCGGCCCTGCCAGAGCGGCCAAACCCAGTGCCAAAGTGGCATTTTCGAAACAAAGAGCTATTTTAAATAATTCCAAATCCCTATTCCACAACACACTTCTAACCCACGACGCTCAAAAAATACCTTTCACGCTAAGATCGATTCCCATAGATCTACTCACCCAAATTCAATTTCGTAAAGTCGAACGGATTCCTTAACAAGTTATCTAACCACTCATGCAATCAAAACAATAATTACTCCACCCAATTGTTACAAGATTTCCCTACACCTTGGAGACTCCCATTTCCTCCAAATCTAGACAAGGTTGGGAAAATCCAAATACTACAAAAATGTTTTTCCGACCGCAAATTTTCCCCTTTGGCATTTCTATAACGACGGAACCCAGTCCTTACAGAATCCTCCATGTACCTGCTAATTAAACTCAAAGAGTACTAATTGTTAGGCTTTATAGCAGTGAGATACATTAAACTACCTACAATTTGCTTTTAAAATGTGCTATCAACCTTCTTTCCAGTAAGATTTTCATGTAGGTTCAAACCAAGTTCAGCAGGAGGGTTAACAGGATTGCAATCCATCATCTAACATCTGTTTAGAATTTCCCTTACATGTTTTTCTAAGAAATAAATATCCCTTTATTAGATTGCACTACAACTATGACTATAAAGTAATGCATCAATCCGAGGTCTGATATTTCAAACTCATCTATCATCGACTTCTTAAATTCTTAAAACATGACATCTCAATTTCAAGTAAAAATAAGATTATCAACATTTAAGAAAATAATTAACATCTTTTCTTGATTCCCAATCTTAACAAACTATGTATTCTCATAAAGACATTTTGAAAAAATAACTTTTAGAAAATACCCCTTAATGTGACTATACCAAGCCCGAGGAGATTGTTTTAAACCATATAGGGCCTTTTTCAATCTATAAACCTTATGCTAATTTCCAATTCTAAGATAACCAGGGTTCTTTTTCTACAAATACATGTTCCTCAAAGTAATCTTGTAAGAAAACCGACTTGACATTTAGCTGAAAAATAGGCCAAGACTTCTGAGCTGCCAATGTAATAACCAATCTGATTGTATCATGCTGGCAACGGGAGAAAATACTTCTTTATAATCTATCTCGTTTTGTTACTTGTACCCTTTTTGCCACTAATCGTTCCTTGTACTTACTAACTTCACCATTTTCCTTCCACTTTGTTTTGAACACCCACTTCACCCCTATTGTTTTCTGTCCATTTAGAAGATCGGACAACTCCAAAGTATCATTTTGTTCTATGGAATCCATTTCATCATCCATTGTTTTTCTCAATTTTTCTTCCTTTACAACACTCTCAAAAGATGTAGGATCACAATCTGAAAACAAAGCAAAGTGAGTAATTGGATATTCAATTCCAGTTACCTTGTAATCATTCATCCAAGCTGGTCTTCTTCTAACATTCCCGAGAGTTTGAGTTGCTTCATCATTTACTACAACTGCTTGTGGAGTTTTATGGGCTGAATGTTTCTTCCTCCTTTAATCCGGGAATGAGCATATGCAATGCATCCAAATATTCTAAAATGATCTACGGTTGTTTTTCTCCCATTCCCTGTCTCCTATTCGATGCCTCTGCCATGAGATCGATCAGTGTTGGCTTTGAAATTTATACTATCTGCCTCTACGGTCTCCTCTTCCTCTTCCTCAGCCTCTTCCTCTATAGTTGCTAGAATAAGTATTAGTAGAAGCCTTCAGTGCTTGCTCATGTACTCATGAACTTTTGGTCATCTTTTGTTCATGAATTAGTAAAGAACTTTGTAACTCATCAGGAGATAGTTAATCTACATGTTTTGACTCTTCAATTGCGCAGAAAACATAATTATATTTTGATGTTAGAAAGAGCAAAATCTTTTCCACAATGCCTATATCGTCTATATTCTCAACATGGAAACACATCTTGTTGGTTATTTCCATAGTTCTAGCATAATAATTGGTGACAGATTCTTCTTACTTCATCTCTAAAGTTTCAAAATCCTTTCTCAAAGCTTGAAGTTGTGCACACTTAACTTTGGTAGAGCCTTGATACTTCTTCATTAAATCTCAGTTCTTGGTTTTGAGCAATTGTCAAAGTTTTGCACGCTAGCTGCTAAATTCATGATTCAATCATCTGTCAGTACTTCTTAGACCACATGAAATTTTCCATTAACATGCTCCAATGATCGTAGTGACAATTAAAGCATGGAATGACAGCTTGTTTCAGTAGGCATTGGATAATGTGAAAAAGAAATGTTTTTGCCTCACATGTTTTCAATCTCACATAACTGGCTCTTGATAACACTGTTGTAATCTCAAGAAGAGAAAATAAGAAGTACGTAAAAGAATAAGACACTAGCTGGAAACTATTTAATTCATTCAGAATCTTCATGCCTATATATTGGCAAATACTTAACAAAATATTTCCACTAAAATAGGACACATATCATTCCACAATAAGCATAATTAAGCTACTCCTAAAAAACAGAACACAAGTCTTTAAAGGAACATAACACGTTACTCCTAAAGAAGAAAATATGTAGATTGGCTCAACTTTAAAATAAGCCATGATCTTCCTAAAGACTTGAGCAACTTGCAAACTAAAAGAAATTCCTACACTCCGATCATCCCCGGCCTAAAGAAAAGCCCTGTCTCATAAACCTCATCCATCTATGGAACCACATCAACAACACGCTAGACCGACATATAATGTCTTATTAGAATTATTTTATACCACTCCAGTCCCTACCAAACAACTCGGCAAAGTCAATATCTGAGTTATTACATATTATGAAGTTGGTGATAGTGCAAAAGTCTCCTCAACTATTGTCGGTGCTTTCTCTATTTCTATATTAAGAGTATCAAGATGTGCAGGACTCGGATGTGTGTATAATCTGATAAGTAGTTGGGGCCTTGTCCCTAAATGGTGTTGCTTCCCTCTTTCTTCCCCAATTGCCTCCTTTGGTTTATCCACTACCACGAGTCAAAACAAAAAACGCCATCTCAATTGCCTCGGCTCTAGGCTCTAGCTTCTCCTGAACGTGTCCTACCATCTGTGAGGGAAAAGGGTGAGAGAGTCATATACAAATTTGGATCACTCGATACCAATTGGAATCAAGTATTAACACAAAGAAAATAAATAATTGAGTTTTCCAAGTTTCCTGTAGCCTATTGAAAAGAAGTACAAATGCCTTCATACCATTCTACAAGACTCTCACGATATATCCTTGAACGGTGAGATAGAAGAACCTTCGAGAGTCAAACCCACTTTATTCTACCCTTTCTCAAGGTCTAATTTATTACATAAGGATTATTTCACAATACTATAGTTTTCCCGTGATCACAATAGCCTAATTCACTCAATTAACCCCCTTAAAGAAGTTTATATGCAAAAATAATTCATTCTTATGGGACTCTAGGTTACCACTACATCATGAACAAGAATTAACTCATGATTTCCATCCTAAGAAGTGTTAATTAATTAACAACTTACAATAAAAAAAACAGCTAATAACTTAGAGCAATTGATTTTTCCCACATTATTCATGAATCTATGGTTTAAACAAAAATCCACCATTAAGACCATCTCCTTCGGTTATAGGATGTCACAGAATCATTAGATGAAAAGGTTGATGGAGAAGAGTTGCCTCGAAGAAAGAAAAATATAGGTAGCCCTTGAAATATTATTTCTTTGGGTTCTAGGTAATTATGTTTAAGTTATGAGGAGAGACAACAAATAAACTGACTTAAACAAGCATTTTGAATTTCTATGCTACAACCAATCTATTCCTTTTATGGTTTCAAATCCATTCCTTCTATGGTGGTCTCACTGTAGCAAAACCCCCGCTCTTACCGTGGAGACCCCTTTCACCACTAGCTCAGAGAAAAATATAGTAACCCTCATCACACAAAATAAATTACATCCCAAAAAAAGACTACATAAATGTTACGACCCAACTCCTAGAGTCGTGATGGCACCTACCATAACTCACAAGTAGGTAAGACAATGCGTACCCAGAACACGAGTTATAGATCAAGGGCAAAACCAAAAAAAGAATACTACTCTCTCCGTTTCACGAAGAATGGCCTAGTATGACTTGGCACGGAGTTTAAGAAAATAAAGAAGACTTTCGAATCTTGTCGTACTACATTAAACTTATGTCAAATGTACAAAATTGCCCTTTAATCTTGTGGCCTTAAACATACCACGTGGAAAACAGAAATTAAAATGTTACAAAAAAAAAGAGGTCATTCTTTTTGAAACAGACTAAAAAGGAAAGGAGGTCATTCATTTTTAAATGGAGGGAGTAATAATAAAAGAAGACCAAAACAAAATGCAACCAAAACAATAAATAATGGAAACCCTCCCAGAACCTGGAAGTAACGAATACAGAGCTACCTAGTAAGAACAAATCCAAGTCCCAAAAGTGGACCATAACAAGCCATCTCAAATACAAAAGAAAAGCTAACATATCTACCGAAGGAGACAGTCTTGTCTAGGATATCAAGTGATCACCCTCGTCTTCGATATCGACAAGCACCAAAAGATGGCACAATCATTCACCGTTGGTAGATGGTACTAAGACCTGCATCACGAAAAAAATGCAGAGTGTAGAGTACAAAAATAATGTACTTAGTAGGCATCATAGGTTGGCTTAGAAAGAATGGTAAAGGCAATCAGAAAAGATATAATCTAGACACAAACAAAGGTCAAAGCGGAAAAGAAATAAGGCACACTAGCATACCCCAAGTTAATATATGTACAACTAAACTAAACCTAACTGGACCCCATAAGCCCAGAAGGTACATTCGTGCGCATGCTCAAATAATAAAAGCCTGAACAGACCCCTATAACCTAGACGGGTACAAAGAATAGCTAAGTCTATAAGAAAAAAGAGTAACCCAGATCCAGATCCAAGAACCACTTAACTCGCAGCCCAGCTAGCAAGAGTGAAAATCGACACAATCGATCAACTCCCAGCCCAGCTAGCAAGAGTGACAACCAATCTAGCCGCCGAGCCACACAATCCACTTTTTGAGGCGCATCACCCAGCTAGCAAGAGCAACCCAGGGGCATGTCTACTCTATAAAGAATCTGAGATACCAAGGCCGCCCAGCTAGCCACTCTACTCCTAGGTCGTACCGCCCAACTAGCTAGAGTAGCCGGGGGACATTTCAACTCCAAAGGGGATCTCAAGTAGGCTCCAAGCCACAGTGGATAAATGTCCACTTCCACAGGTACCAACAGAAAGCTCCCAGCCAAGAACACTCAATCTCCAAGCATCATGATAGCACGAACCTCCGATAACGCCTCAGAGTCATAAAAATAAGGAGAGTGAGGCTATAGAAAGTCCACAAGCAACAATAATGGCTAAGCTAAGGCTCATCTATCAAACCGAAGTTTGATATTCTAGTCTATAAGGACCTAATCCATTCGAACGACGTCAAATACATACCAAAGTCACAAGGTACATGTGTCTAAGGCAACACTAGTCTATTGTAGAAGAATGACAAGACATGCTAAAAAAGTAAAACTCAAGTAATTTGACATAACATGCAAGTCACACAACCAAACTTTCTAGCATGGTTCTACAATCGATATAATAGTAATCAATCCTAAATGATGGTTTCTAAGAGGAAATGTAGAAGTAAATAGGTACTCGCCCCCATTCACATTGATCATCATGAATTTACGCATTCACGCTCAATCTAAATAGAGAAGAAGTCGAAGACTACCCGAGGCTGACCGCATGTACTCAAAATCATAAGGCCAGAGTTTTTTCTTTTTGAATGATCTTTGAACGCTATCACACTAGTAGAAAAAGAATCACAACGAATGTACGATCATGAGGACACAAAAAACATATAAAACAGAAATGGATCAATTTTAAAGTGAATCAGGAATCATGGAATCCGTGCCAAAAATTCTAAAATTGACTCCATCAAGAGGTATTAAACTCTGCCTCGAACTTGTGTTCCAAAATTGAATGCATTTTTAGGCTCAAAAACAGCCAACACAACAACATGCAATTAAACAACAAATAAAACATCTCAAACCACTAGGGACATAAGCTAAAAAAATAATTCACCTACAACAGAGGTTGCCCAATACTCCTCAAACACGCCATAACAAATCCTCAATAATCCCGGATGCGTGGTACTTCGAATCACAAAATTCTGACCAGAAACGAGAGAGATAAAACCTTCTGATGATCGTGTTTATCTTTATCTATAAAGACATTCCTTGGGTCTTCATCTTAGTCGCGAGAAGGAGGGTCACGATCATGACTCATGAAGAGGTTGACCATCACAATCATTGAGACCCTGCCTCGCGGTCACGATAACCAAGAAAGGTCAACCCCCTCGCGATCGTGGAAATGGGAAACACGTTCACGAAGCACTAAGGCCTAGGCATTTGTGAACGTGACCAAGGGCCATATGATTGCGAAGAGGAAATTGGCCTACACCAGCTGATGCATATCAGCTTGTTTGTCCAAGTTCCCGATCTCTAATGGGGTACACTGAATTCGTACGGAACCCTGTGCATGCAAATGATATATGCGAGCCTAAAAATTTTGATATTTCAGACTCAATGGAGCAGTAAAAATCTATGTACGAGGTCCTCTTAATAATATATGGGGCCCACACCTAATTCCATTTTAAGCCAAAATCCATAAAGGGGCTTGGAATCAGCTCGGAGGCCTCGGGATCTAAACAAAGAGTTGTTCTAGACCAAACCCAACATTTTGGAGCTAACCGTTTTGACGGAATCCTCATCCGAGCTCATTTACCCAGAATAATGACTAATGTCAAACTTAGTCTTCAACTTGAAAGTTAAAACACCTAATCGCACAAACTTACACTGAAAGCATCGAGAGTGGTGCCGACTACTAGCCTCAAATGACCCTTCCGAAGCTGATGGAATCATCAGAATTGGATTCTGAAGTCATCTTCTTGAACTTTTGGTCAAAAAGGACGGTTGAAGGTTCAAAAGCTCCAAAACACTAAAACTCGCACAAAAACTAAAAGAACGACCAAGTGACCAAACTGTCAGTCCCAACGAGTCATAAATTACCTGGGGTCTCTATAGGAAAGCTCTAAATAATAAAAAAAGAAGCATAAACACATAAATGACTTGGAGATCATTACAATAAAATGGATCTCTAATCAGACTCAAAGTCTTATCTGGAAGTCTAGATCACCGGTCTTCTTCTAATTGAAACAACACAACATTAAAACACAAACCATCTAGATTAAATAAGCAATTTCACTTCTTAATCCCTCCCAATCTTTGAGTTCTAATTAGATCAATTCACCATGGGAACTCTAAGTCAGATACTATGGCCATAATCACCTATAACAACTTAATAGTTAAGAGTATATTTTTCTTGTCATGTATAAATTTAGAGAACTTTTATTGGCACCTCTTAAAGCTTAACTTTATGGGCTTTGAAATTGAATTTATATGTTAAGACATAACTTATGGCTTATAAACTATTTAATACATAATGCTCTGAAGCAAAACCTATGACATATGAAAATAATGTACTTCACTATATTCTTTTTTAAAATCATGCCAAAATGATAATTATATAATTGAAAATCGTAAGATTTAATTGTCTAATTTGGTTCAAGTCCTTTTCCTAAAATTAATCTTAAATTACCTTTTTTTTTTTACTTAAATCATATTTTGCTCATTTTCAAATTATTTTAAGTTAATTTCTCAACATAAAAATGTTCTTTTACTTAATTATATTCCCCAAAAAAAATTGTGAAATATTTTGGCTAAGTCATCGGATAACTACATGTTAGCAGACACTTTGAGTCCTAACCCCTTCTCAAAATGGAAATATGAATCTCTTACCTATTTTCTCTAAATTTGTTAAGACTTAATCTATTAGAATTTTTTAAAATTTAAGTTTTCTCAATTTCTCCAAAAATTAAGTTACGACTGTATTTAAGAATTTTTTAAAAATTATTTTATACTTAGAACATTTTAAAAGTGATATTTTAAAAAAGATATAAATCACGACTCGTAAAATTCACGATATCTATATTTGTTTATGAAACTTGATGCACTCTATTTCGAACTGATCAAAATAATTTACAACTTAATGATTGTGTTTTCATCCATTTTGAAAATGTTTAGTCTTTATCTGGTATTTAGGAAAAGATTAGAAAATTCATTTTTTTAAGTGTAAAACTTTATTTTATCCTACAAAGCCTATGAGAGCTTAAATAAGAAATTTATTTACTTTAAGAGAAATCTATTAAATCATTTCTCAGAATCTCTCTTAAAATAGTCCGTAAACTTAGTCATGATACACTAGAGGGATTATCTATTTCTTTTTGTTAACATCTTATTATGTAGAGGATATAAAAGATGTATGCATGTTTTTTATGTAGTGCAGATATTGATATTGCAGTATATGCAGTGGCGGACACATGATTTTCATTTAGGGGTTCGAAATATGAAGAAGTAAATACATAAATAAATAAAGTGAGGTGTCCGCCTTATCATGCCCATTTAATATAATTTTTCCATTTTTACTCTCCACCATCAAGCCTTTTTTAACAAAAATTGCGCCTTGTTTTTAACTCTCACTTTGTCGTATCCTATTTTATTTTTAACTTTTTTTCTTCCCAATTAATACCCCAAAAAATACAATTTTCTAAAAAAGGTTTAAGGATTGAATTATTAGTACCATAATACTTATAATACTTATTTAGTGCTCAATAACGATAAAAAATAAAAAAAATAGTGTACAATATTAATATTTATAGGTTGAATGATTAAAAAAATATAGTTGAAACGAACGAGTGATATAACTCAAATAACATAAACAGTAAAAGTGGACAAAATACAAAAATCTTATATATGTAAAACTAGTCAAATATATATATACTGACAGCGATTGTGTTTGTTGTTGTTGTTCTCCAACAATAATACTCTCCTCTTTGCAAGTATATCCAGTGTAATTTTTCAGCCAAGGAGGTTTAGATGAGCCCCTAACTAACCCCTAGATCCGCCCCTGCGTATATGCTTAATTATGGTAAATGAAAATTGGGCAAAATATATATATATATATATATACACTAGTGAATTGAGCATCGCTTCGCGCGATAATAAACTTTTAAAATAATTTATTCATAACATGAGAATGATTAAAATATTTGAATATCTTATATATCTATATACACTAAATTTTGAGTTTGATCTAATTTGTAACTAATAATACTTACTTTTTAAAAAAATCCTCATTTTAAAAGTGTAGTAGAATTTGAAGAAAAAATGATCTCTATACATGCATATGTTCATATACATATATTTTAAATTTAAATCTAAAAAATTGGCTACAATATAAATATCTGAACTTGTCTACCAATCTCATCTACATGCTATCAGTGGCGTAGCCAAAATTTCACGAAGGGTATCCAAAAATTGCATAGATAAATAAAAATACTTTAACGAATGAGTGCCCTAAAATTTTGTAAAATGATTAATTTTATTAATTAAAAGATATACCAAAAAAATTAAAATCAAACTACATAATATTTAGCTTTAATATTCATATTTTTTTAATAGGAAGTGAATGGACAAGGAATATAAAACAGAAAATTTAGTTTACGATGAAATTCCTTTTATGCTTCAAGATTTCACGAAACTCTGATGACTAACAACGAGACATGAAAAATAAAAAGTAGAATTAAACGAGGTTTATTGAAAGAAATATTATATGGAATCTTTATCACTTTTATGTGGCTTTATAAAAAAAAAAATAGGATTTGCTAATTAACTTTAAATTAAATAATTACTTTTGAATTTTATTTAAATTTTTAAGGAAAAGAAAAAAAAAATCAAAAGTAAATCAATTAAAAGTTCAATTGGTTACTAACATTTTTTCCCTTAATTTTTTAAGTAACAAGTCTCTAATTTAAGATAATTTAATAGATAATATTATTTTTGAATTTTTTTGAAAATAAAAGATGTATTAATTATGATTTAGAAGTTAATTAGGATTTTTTTTTGAAAATGTAATAAAAAACTGTGGCGAAGGCCTTAGCTTAATTTGGCTGAGCAACAGAAACCACTAGGCTAAGAGACTTTGTTGTTCAAAGGTGTTCAAAATGTATTATTTAACCATTTAAAATATTATTTTACTTATATATACGGTGTAATTTTTCGACGAACAGTGTCCAATTGGACACTCTCAACACAGTGTAGCTTTGCCCCTGCATGCTACCATGTTTTATTATCACAGTATAAAAAATTATATTTTTTTTTCTCTTCCTTTCCATGACTTCTTTCTTATTCATCACTCTTCTTCAATATTTTCCATTTCATTTACCTTCCTTTTACAAAATTGAAAAATATAAAAAAGAATAATATTACAAATAAAATATATCTTTCTTTTACTTCTTATTCTCTTCAAATTTGTCATCTCTAATCTCCTACTAATTTTATCTAACCGTCAATTCACTACAACAAATATGATATATAGCTACGAAATTATTAGCTACGACATCATATTCGTTACTAATTGTTCGCTTTTAGTGATAAAATTTAGTTTTCATGCTTAAATATATGAGACACATACTTTTAGTGACGAAACATAAAAATACGTAGCAAAGTTTCGTCTCCTAAAGTTTCCCACCAAAAAATTAATTGGCACCATTTGTTAAGTAGTGTTAGTCACGAATTTAAAGTTATCGGTGACACATTATTTCGTCACTAATAATGTATCTAATTTCAATCTGTGATTTAGTGACAACAAAAAAATTGTCACAAAATATGTAAGGTGTTAAATAGCGACGACTTAAAATTTGTAGTGAATAATTCAACTATTTGCTACGAAAAAAATTCATAGCTAAATACAATTTTTTTTTGGCTACAATTGCTCATAATTACAAGTGACAACTTACAAAAATAATAATAGAAGTGCTTCATAAAAAATAGACAGAGCCCTTTCATTAATTGGAGAGGGAAAATATTAAAACCAACGAATTCGGTCCATTTTGTAAAAATGAAAAAGTTCAATTCATGAATTTTCTTAAATTACACAATTATAAAATGCATCATTTCAAAAATACAATCCAGGTTATAAGTATCGTGAGTGGGGTACGGTTCTGCAACTAGATCACTAATATTTGTTGGTTTAACACTTTTATTTTTTATTTGATACACTTTCATCGATAAAGACGATAGAAAAAATAATTTCTCAAGTCTTGGTGCTAATTTTTGTGCGTGTCTATTGATTTGTGATTGGTAAACTGCGTAGACTAAGTCGATCTATTTGCTTCTGTCTAAAAATATGTAGCTATTGAATAGTAATTCCAGAAACGCGCGTAGATCAACTATACAGAGATAAGATCGACTTACGTTTTAGACTTTGCAAAGGTGCAAACTATTTCATGAATTTCTATTAAATTTTTCCATCAGTGTGAAAATCAAAATGAAAGCACAAATGAAAGAAATGAACAACCTAGGACTTCAAATATATTATGATGAAGTACTATAGTTATGGGTAACAATATTTTTTTTTCCAAAACAATTGATTTACTGACCGAATTGAACCGATTATTCAATTTTTAAAATAAAGTTGAAAGTTTAATTTTATATAAATTTATAATTGTACTAAATAATTTTTAAAATTTATAAAAATAACTGAAAAAAATGACAGAATCGTACTGAATATATTTAAAGATATGTTTAAAAATATACAGTTTAATTAAAATATAATCTACATTTGAATGAATTGTGGGTGGTAAATTTCATGCACTTGTGTATGTGTATAAATAATTATATAATATATTATATCTACAAAAGTTAAATTTGAAAGAAGTGAATGAAGTAGAAAATAAATTAAAAATGAGAGACAAGAGAGAGTTGATCGGATGGTAAGCACTGCTCACTTCCAATCTTAAGGTTGTGAGTTCAAATCCCCAAGAAAGCATAATGTGGGAGCTCCTAGGGAGGAGTTTAAAATAAATTTAAGATGGGGGAGGATAATAGGAAAATTAACCTTTTTTTATAATAATAAATTTTTCCCTAATTAATACATTTAATAACAAAATAATTTTTGGTATATACAATATAGTCATTAGTGACGAAATTAGATTTTGTTCAACTGCGAAATGCATATACCTTTAGAGACAACTGATATTGTCACTGATTGAAGTAAAATAATTAGCGATGATATAATTTTGTCGATAGTAATAACCTTTTTAGTGACAAAACATACTATTATCTACAAAAAATATACTTTTTACGACAAATAAATTTGTCACAAATGTTTAAGCATTTGGGGACGATTTTTCTTTTTGTAGTTAATATATTACTTTTAGCGACGAAACACTAAATCGTCTTTGTATACTTTTAGAGACACATTTAGTGACGGCTGAGTGACGAATTATTTTTCGTCTCACAAGATTTTTAGTGACGAAATATGATTTATAAATGACAAAATTATTTGTCCCTGATAATCAAATTTGTTGTAGTGATTCTTATTTGTCTCTTATGATAATATTCATTATTGTGCCTTGTAAATTATATATGAAAGATATTGGAGCAACTATCCCTTTAAGTATTCTTTCTTTCAGTTCATTTTCATCTTTAGTCGCATGTAATATCGATGTCATTTCCAATTAGTTTTGAGCGGTATCAATCGAAATGCAATTATTTTTGAAAAGGCATTGAAATAATGTGTTTTTTATCAGATTCTCATTGACGTCTGCGAAAACGTTAAAAATTCAAACAGACTCTATTCAATACGAAGCATATATAGTGATATTAATATTTTACATTATGTCTATTGATAATCAAGAGAAAAAAATAAAAAATTAAATCTTGCAATTGTGACTTGTGTGTTGAAATGTGGATATTTAAGTCTTGAAATAATTCTTGACAAGTAGGCGTTAGTACAAAAATGTACTAAGTATGATAGCCATGCATAAAATCATGAGTAAATTTTAGGTTTAGCAAACATAAAAATCATATATATTTGTATGCTATAACTATAGTTTGTATAATTGCGTTCCATAACAAACTTTATATTTGCTATGGCTATTAATCTGTATATTTCGGTATACATATACATAAAAAATATGTATTTGGGTCTATTTGTATATTTCGGTATAAAAATGGGTCTTGCATTTGTATATTTTGGTATACAAATGGGTCTTGCATTTGTATATTTCAGTCTATTTGTATATTTCAGTATACAAATGGATCTAACATTTATATATTTCGGTATACAAATGGGTCCTGCATTTGTATATTTCGGTATACAAATGGGTCCTGCATTTGTAAATTTTAGTATACAAATGGGTCCAGCATTTGTATATTTCAAGTTATTTGTATATTTCGATATACAAATGGGATGACAAAAAATATGTAATATTTGCTGCGAATTACAAATAAAAGAAACTATGGCTATACTATTTAATTTGAATTAATAGTTTGTTATTTCATGCAATTTCCCCTAAAAACATTGAAAACATGCAAAAAGGGACATGTCATTTGAAAGCATGCAATTTACCAAGGTTAAACATCATTATAAAGATAGTGGAAAAGCATGAGTCATAAACATAGTCAATACATAGATCATTATAACATAAGAGAAACACTTCATAAATAAACTCAAACCATAATTGTGCAATGCATGGATAAGACCCTATAAATCTCACCCATGCTAAATAAGCCTCCTTAGGCCATCATTCATATTCATCATCCTTAAGACCTTGAAAACTCATATAAAAGCTTCTTGAGTAACCATAGTTCATAATTCATATTGTTGTTCTTGTTGTTGTGGGAATAAGCCTTAACCGACATGAGACCATGTGAGCTATGCATGATCTCCCGGTTGTCCTACTTGCCTACGATAAGACCATAGTTTGTTAGCTTAGGTGGATCCACTTGCTAAATGTAACGACCCGAGAGTACCCCCTAGTCGTTATCGGCGTATTCGACTTCGAAGAGGTCTTATACAAGCCCTTAGCATTCGTCATAGCATGTAAAACTTTTACTTTGAAAGTTCAACTTCACTTCATATATGAAAATCAAAATCTAACTTCGTCACAATGTACCATCCAGACATAGAAGTATCGAAAATGGGACTTAGCCCTTACATCAATAAGAAGTCTTGAAATAGGAAAGTACAACAATGTCTTTCAACATAAGCATAAAACTAAACATAGAAGCTAGATCATAGGGTCTTGTCCTCGGACTTGAGGACTCACCAACTTGGGAAAGCAACTCCAAGTGTCTTGAGAAGTAAGCTTGAATCCTCAACGGCCTGAACCTAAATGTTTGGGGAAAAGGGAAAAAATATGGGTTAGTACAACACACGTACTAAGTATGGCTACTATGCATAAAAACCATTGAAACATGCATAAAAGGACATTTAGTCAAAACATGTTTTTGACCAAGTAAATCCAATATGCACACAAAGTAAGCATCATAGTCCAAACCAACATAATATCATCCCAACATGTAGACAACCCAAGCAATACTAGTGCAATGCAAAGAATAGAACCCCATAACCCTATTCAAAGCCAATTATCACATTAAGCAACCTACTTCATACATACATTCATAAGATCATATTTCATCATAACTTACCATGTTCATAATGATCATACATAACATAGCTTCAACATACATAAGTCATAATCATCATAATCATAAGAGAACACTACTAAAACCATCTCTTAGGATCCCACAAGTGCAATGTGCAAGAGAAGTCCCATACCCTCCCTTACACTATGTAGAAATCCTTAAGAAATCCCTAGTAAGAGTTCACACCTTTCATACCTTCATTTACTTTTATATTAGGGAAATATTGCAATAACCGACATAGACCATGAGAGCTACATGGAATCCGGTGTTCTACTACCACATTGAAAAGAGAGGGTTAACACTTGCCTAAGGTGTAACCATTCATACATAGCTATCTAGGTGGATCCACTAAGCTAGAGTCTTATGTGGGCACATAGTTAAGGGTCAAGGAGATTGCTTCTAGAAACCCTAGCTTACTAAACGTGGGGGTTTCCATCTCATGAGATAACACATATTGTGGGTAATCCGGACTTGCTAAATATGAGGAAACCCATGTGGGGAGCCGGGCTTACTAAACGTGAGACCCTCATCTCATTTATATGCCCTTTCGGTGCTAAGCATCTAATTTCCTTTTGTAATCATCTTTAGTCATCACATAAGTTCACATTAGCCTTTACTATACTCTTATGTAGACATCTTACCATAATAGCTCATATGTGTTCATAAGTGAGTAACAATCCTTTCACTTTAGAAACACTTAGGAAGTGAGTAAACCTTTCACTTTACATTACATTATAATCATAAGAACTACCTTTCAATCATATAGCAATCATACCATAACATACATACATACTTTATAGCTAATTCAAGTGTAGAGAGTTAAGAATGAGGAAACTAGGTCATCAACACCACAATAACACATTAGCTATAACATCATTACAATCTAAGTAATTCACCTTTCATACTTGAGTTCAAAGAAGAACCAACCTTCATACCTTCTTGCCCTTCATGGGACATCCATACTTCAATTACCAAAAAATTCATAACCAATACATAATACAAGGTAATTCATGAAGTAATAACATAATCAACATCAATATAAGCAATTAACATATTCCCTTCATAGCCTTCAAGGCTTCATTCAAAGACTCAACCCTAATTTCATAGAAATTATACATAACCTAGGGTAGAATTATCATACAAACATGAATTACATAACATCACATTCAATTCATAGCCTTCAATCAATATCCAATGCAAACTAGGGTTAGAATTAGGAAAATAAGGAGAAACATGGGTCTGATGGGGAAGTCTTCAAAAAGCCACCAATACAACATAAATTCATCCATAGTTGTTCATATAACATCAATCAAAGTCAGTTTATATCATCAATTTCACTTTAGTAAGAAGACCCACGTTTTTGGATTGAAACCTAGAAATTGGAGATTTTGAAATTCATCTTGAAGGGGCCTCTTGGGGAAAAGGAATCACAAGAGTGATAAACAACCATACCTTATTGACGAATTAACCACAAAAATCCTAGTTGAAACCTTGGAGAGTTGGTCTTCTTCTTGAAGCTCCAATCTTCTTCAATGGAGTTCTTGAGGAGAAAGAGAGAGTAGAGAGAAGGAGGAACTTTAGGTTTTGATCTTTGGGGTTTTGTGTTTGAGTGATAAAAGTGAAGTAAATTGACTTAAAAATCATTATATACACGTCCCCTAAAGTACCCTAAATACCCCTCACTTAGTGGGACTATTTAATGAAGTAAGAATCGATTTCTAAATTTCTACATTTTCGTCACGGAACAAGTCCGCGACGCGGAGCTGTTCCCTGACGATATTTGGAATTAAATTTCGAGACAGTAGATTCCGTGAAACGATCGCGTTGCGAACTAAATTTTTGCTCCTTGGGGGAGCTAGTCCGCGACGCGGACCTATTCCCTCCAAGTGTAATTTGCAAGCTGCCTTGGCAGCTTGCTTCGCCAAGGTTGGGGTCCTCCTCGGGACCCCCTTAGAGTGGCCTCGGGGCATTGTATTCAAACTTTTTGACCCTAAAAATGTATATTTACCTAATTTAAACTTTTTTACAAGATTATCCCATCATACGACACTCCCAAACCTGCCCAAAACCTAAGGACACACTAGAACACATTTTTCTCTAGTTTTCGAACGTCGTGGTCGTTTCTTGACGTTTAGCCTTTTACTCTTCCAAACCAAGTCAATTGCATTAATTTAGGTTTAGAAACATCATTTTAACTATTTTTGAGTCATTAGTCATAAGGTGAGGCTCTAACTTATTCATAGAATTTCCGGGGTGTTATACTAAATATCCTACGGGGCACGTAGTTTATGGAATAAGGAGATTGTTACTAGAAACCTGGCCTTTTTATTGGGGGAGCTTCCATCTCAAGAGATTTCTTCTAGGAACCCAACCTTTCTCTCGGGAGAGCTTCCATCTCATATTCAATATCTACTCGATGCTAAACATTAATCCCACAAAGTACTTATTAAATCATAACTTGTTTCATGGAGGGATGTCTTTGACAATCAACCCAACTTAGTTCATTAGGATAGCTCTTGGATCATGGGTGAGAAAACCTTTCACATCATGCCCACATGTAAGTATTAGATTCAATCAGGTGAGAAAGCCTTTCAACCTAGAATCTTCATTATGTGAGAAAACCTGTCACATCATGTTCATTATGTGTTCATGAGAATAGACTTTCAATCAACTCAACAACATTATCATAATCAAGGACACTTCACTCTCAAAGTGTTCTTAAAGTATTTACATAGATTTCATAAAACATGCATAATCCTCATATCTTGCCCTTTCAAGGTTCAAAGCTCATATCAAGTCAACACATCTAGAATTCAATACACTAGACATGGATATCATCATAATTCAAGTAACCTAATTACTACATGCATAATTTCATAACATTCTTCTTTCATCAACAAAGACCCACATCACAAGCTCATAATTGAGAAATATGGGGGTTTCATAGGCTCTTGGGGATTACAACATGAAAACCATAAGAAAATCATCAATTCATACATAACATAATTAAATCATTAGAATCGATTTTGAAAGGAACCCATGACATTGGAATCAAACTCTAAATTTTGGGGATTTCTACCTTCGAAATTGTAATTTTGAAGGGGCTCCATAGATGAATTCTATCCATGGAAGAAGAGCTACCATACCTTATCAATGAAGCCCAATGAATTTGGTGTGAAGAACCTTGCTTCTTGAAACCTAGCTCCAACTTCCTCATCCTCCTCCTCCTCCTTTTCTTCCTCTTCTTCTTCTTCCTCTTCTTCTTCCTCTTCTTCTTTCTCTTCTTGTTCCTCTTCTTCATCATCTTCTTCCTCCTCTTCTTCATCCTCTTCTTCCTCTTCTTCTTCCTCTTCTTCCTCTTCTTCTTCTTCTTCTTCTTCTTCTTCTTCTTCTTCTGCTTCTTCTTCTTCTTCTTCTTCTTCTTCTTCTTCTTCTTCTTCTTCTTCTTCTAGAGAGAATTTTTGGTGAGGATGAAGTTTTGGGAATTGATTTGGATTTTTCGAATAATGAGTTTAATGACTTAATTTAGGGTTCTAAAATCCTTATATAGGTGATCTTAATCAGGCTAAAACGACACCACTTAATATAAATTAAATCCGGAAAGACCCAAAATACCCCTAATCTTAACCCCAAAAATTGCTCCCAGGTCACCATCCAATACCTTATCAATGAAGCCCAATGAATTTGGTGTGAAGAACCTTGCTTCTTGAACCCTAGCTCCAACTTCCTCATCCTCTTCCTCCTTCTTCTTCTTCTCCTTATCATTCTCCTTCTCCTCCTCCTCCTTCTCCTTCTCCTTGTACTTCTTCTTTTTCTTCTTCTAGAGATAATTTTTGGTGAGGATGAAGTTTTGGGAATTGATTTGGATTTTTGGAATAATGAGTTGAATGACTTAATTTAGGGGTCTAATATCCTTGTATAAGTCATCTTAATCAGGTTAAAACGACACCACTTAATATAAATTAAATTCGGAAAGACCCAAAATACCCCTAATCTTAACCCTAAAAATTGCTCCCAGGTCACCATCCAAGAGACCACACTGACGGGTTGTGGTTGGACCCACGGTCCATGATGGTGAACCATGGTTTGGGTTCTGGGAGTATGAATTTTGGGCTTGGACCTACGGCCCCACCCACGGGGCGTGGGTCGTGTTGTGGTTCACTGTTTTTGGGCAGTTTCCAAGGGTCCTCCTCAAGGGACAATGGTTGGTCCTTGAGGGGTAATACCTTGACGTTCTAACATGAAATCCTCTATTTTTAGTATGGGGAGTTACATTCATGACTATAACCCGCACGTCAAGCTCTAGTTTAGCCTACTAATTTCTGAGGTGTTACAATATCTCCCCCTTGGGAACATTCGTCCTCGAATGATGATCTAGACACCTTACGGAAGTAAAGACTCAAGACTAGCAGCCCATTATGCATGCAACATAAAACATAATGCACAATTTAAGGGAGGAAACTTCAACTTCATCTCAAACATAATCAATGCAACACAAAGAAGTAGAAACTACATCTAACAACCCATTATGCATGAAAATTCAATATTTCTCATATTCATAGGAGGAACTACCTTCTCTAAACTAAAAACATGCTCAATACAATCTCATGGATCCTTTGTGCAATATACTCTTCAAAAAAGCATAACTAAACCATGTTCAACAATTTATGTCATGAAGCATATAAGCAACTCTTACTCAATGCACAACAACATGAGGAAAATCAACCACAAAATTCATTTTCTTTCTAAACATAAATTTCTCAAGGACATGTATAGTCATAAGGAATTCATGGAAAACCCCAAATAACACACATGACTTCCAAAACAAGGAAAACCCAAGAAGAGCTAATTACCTCAAGTTAGAATGGGAGTAGAAGGAAAAAGATGAGGATAGTGGGACTTCATATCGGCCTCGGCCTCTCAAGTAGTACCCTCAACAAATGATTCCTCCACAAAACCTTTACGGAAGCTATTTCCTTGTTCTCAATTTCTTGACTTGTCGATCTAGGATCTCTATCGGAACCTCTTCATATAAAAGACTTTAGTCAACTCCCGACCCCTATAAGGGAAAAATGGATGCCGAATCTCTAATACACTTCTTAAGCATGGAGACATGAAACACTGGATGCACCGGAGCCAACTTATTTGGCAAATCTAACTCATAGGCAACTTTTCCAACACGTTTCAAAATTCGATATAGGCCCACATATCGAGGACTAAGTTTTTCCTTCTTTCCAAACCTCATCACATCTTTCATAGGTGAGATTTTTAGATAGACCTAATCATTAACCTCAAATTCTAGATACCTTCTCCTCACATCGACATAAGACTTTTGCCGACTTTGGGACTTCCTCAACCTCTCCCTAATGAGTCAAACTTTCTCAATGGCCTCATAAACCAGTTCGGGACATATTAGGGTAACCTCACCCACCTCAAACCAACAAATGGGGGACCTACATCTCCTACCATACAAGGCTTCAAAGGGGGCCATACCGGTACTTGAGTGATAGTTATTATTTTAGGCAAATTTTATCAATGGAAAGTGGTCATCCTAGTTACCCTTGAAGTAAATTACACATGCCCTTAACATATCCTCCAACATTTGGATGGTACGTTCTGCTTGTCCATCGGTTTGGGGATGAAAAGCCTTGCTAAGCTTAACCTTAGTTCCAAGACATTTTTGGAACGACTTCCAAAAGTGAGAAGTGAATTGAGTACCCCGATCGGAAATAATGGATAAAGGAACCCCATGCAACTTCACCATTTCTCTTAAGTACAACTTGGCATAGTCTTCCGCCGAAAAGGAAACCTTGACGGGACTGAAGTGAGCTGATTTTGTCATCCGATCTATAATGACCCAAAAAGAATCATGTTGCCTTCGAGTGCAAGGCAAACCCATAATAAAGTCCATATTTACCTTTTCCCACTTCCAAGTGGGAATACCTATATCTTGAGATAAGCCTTCCGGCCTTTGATGCGCAACCTTGACTTGTTGACAATTCAAAAACTTGGCCACAAATCTTACAATATCTTTCTTCATCCCATTCCACCAATAGACTTCCCGTAGATCACGGTACATCTTGGTGGATCCCGGGTGAATAGAATACCGAGAACTATGGGCTTCCGATAAAATTTGTTCCCTCAAGTCATCGACATTCAGAACACATAACATGCCTTGGTATCTAAGCACATCATCTTCCCCTTGGGAGAAAGCCTCCACAGATTTCTTAAGTACCGACTCTTTCAATTATACCAAAATAGGATCAAGGCCTTGCTTACCCTTTACATCCTTCACAAAAGACAATTCGGACCCATTATGAACCATGACACCACCCTTGGTGGAATCCACTAGTTGAACACCTAGTTGGGCCAACCTATGAACATCACGAACCAACTCCTTCTTACCATCATCAACATGATCCATACTACCCATAGACAACCAACTAAGAGCATCCGCTACCACATTTGCCTTACCATGGCGGTAAAGAACACTCATGTCATAGTCCTTCAATATTTCAATCCACCTTCTTTGGCAAAGATTCAAGTCATTTTCACTAAACACATATTGTAAGGTTGTGTGATCGGTAAAAACATCCAAATGGACTCCATACAAATAATGCCTCCATATTTTTAAGGCAAACATAACAGCCGCTAACTCAAGGTTATGGGTAGGATAATTCTTCTCATGGACATTAAGTTTCCTTAAAGCATAAGCAATCACCTTACCATTTTGCATAAGCACACATCCCAACCCAACTATAGAGGCATCACAATACACCACAAAACCATCTATACCCTCTAGTAAAGTTCACACCGGAGAGAAAGTAAGTCTATTCTTCAACTCTTGGAAACTTTTCTTACAAGCTTCCGACCACACAATCTTAGCCTTCTTTTGAGTCAAAGTTGTCAAAGGAGAAACAATGGAAGAAAATCCCTCAACAAACCTTCTATAGTAACCGGCCAAACCCAAAAAGTTTCTAATATCGGAAGGAGTTAGAGGTCTAGGCCAACTCTTGACAGCATCCATCTTCTTAGGATCTACCTCAATCCCCTTGCTTGACACAATATGACCAAGGAAAGCTATGAACCTTAACAAAAATTCACACTTGCTAAACTTTGAAAAAAGTTGTTGGTCCTTAAGAACTTGCAATACAATCCTCAAATGATCAACATGCTCATTCTCATTCCTTGAATAGATCAAAATATCATCGATAAACACAATCACAAAATGTCTAGGTATTTCCTAAACACTCTATTCATCAAGTTCATAAATGCCACCAGAGCATTAGTTAAGCCAAACGACATTGCTAGGAATTCATAATGACCATATCGAGTTTGGAAAGCCATCTTGGGAATATCAACCCCTCTCACCCTTAATTGGTGATAACCTGAACGAAGATCAATCTTAGAGAAATAACTATCCCATTGAAGTTGGTCAAACAAGTCATCAATTCATAGAAGAGGATACTTGTTCTTAATGGTCATGTAACACCTCGGATCTCAAAACAAAGAAAAATCCTAGTTTTCAGAAGATCTGGTACCAGTACCAATGGAACCACCCACAGAACATAAGGGGGACCATGGACCGTAGATGGGGTTCCATCATTAAGGCCCAAGTCATAATAGTCTCTGATCCCACCCACGGTCAACCAGTATGGTCTATGGTTGGACCTATGGACCGTAGGTGAGGGTCAGTAGCTAGTTAGAGGGAAATTATTGTTGGGTCAACTTCAAATGGACATAAGCCTTAGAACAAAAGGAATTAGGTGGCCCATGACCTACAAAATGATAGATAATTGAATCTTCTTTCCAACGCCACCGAGTTTGCTAACATCCCATCTCCGAGTAAAACGTTATGCTAGTTTTAGTGAAGCCCTGACGGGCAGACTTTACCGATGAACCCAAACGACGGCCAGTAGGTCAAACAACGGATCGTAGTTTCCTCCGTGCATGGGCTTCGTCAAAATTAAGTTAGGCTCATTTTAGTCCTTTTCCTATGCGTTGGACACCTAAACTAAGCCGTTTTACTCAGATTAAGCCTAATAACCTAGTTAGAACATAACCAAAATCTTTATTCACTAAAAAATCATCAGACTACAGAAAAAAAAGAGAAGCAGTCGACCAAGCCCTCTCCAAGAACGCAACAAGTTTTCTTCAGTTCCATCCCTGAAATCGAAATATTTCTCCGTAAATTTTGTCACCAGATATGTGGGATTTCACTAATGGAATCCTTTCATCCACTAGGTCCCTAGAATTCAATCAGATTCTTGATTTCCTTTATCTTGTTTAGAACTAGGGTTTCTAAAACCTTAGATATTAGTTGTGAATTAGCTGTTAGAGTATTCCTAATCAGATTATCATGTTTTTGTAGAATTGTTGCTTAGTTCTTTGCATTAAACTCAGAGCCCTAGTTGTGTAGATTCTCTTAGTTCATGAATTACACATGCCAGGCCAGTTAAACAAATATACATACTCTAGTTTCTAACGTCACATTATCAGTATATTTCTGCATGAACCCTATTTTGAGTTATAAATCTTGAGAAGCTTTTTAAAGGCAACACTTGAGTTCTTAAACAGAGTTAATTTTGAGAAAATAAAGATGAGTTTTGAGAGAAGAGTTTTCTAAAACATTATTAGTATGAAAATCGAGTATGCAATCAATGTATGATTAGTATGGTATCCAGATATACCATCAATGTTGATGAAATATGACTTCCCAAATCATCAATGATCATATTATAATATGATTTTGAATTATTTTTGAGAAAGAGTTTTCATGTATAAGTATCTGCAGGTCACTATTTCAATCATAATGTATCATATACATATTCCAGTTGGGAGTAGGCTTCGACCGAGATGGACTAGTAGATCCACTAGATACTGTCTGTCTGAGACAATCATCCTATGGTGGCACATTGTTTATGGGACATGGGTAATTGCCGCTAGTCCACTCAATGCTAAGTAAAATCCCATGGAATAGTAATTAATCATTTTCATATTATAATCCATGGATCTGTCCAATTAAGTAACCAATCCAAGGTAGAGTTCATTTCGAATAGCTCTTAAATTTGATTCAACTTAGATGAGAAAACCTATCAACCTTATGAATCATTTATGTGAGAAATCCTTTCACAATCATGTTCTTAGTAGTGTGTGAGAAAAACTTTCACTATAAAAACATTCATAAAGACTCTCAAAGAATCCTCAAATCATGTACATCAACTTCATCAATACATTAATGTATTCATAAATTCATATTTCACAGTTCATAAGCTTCGTCATATGTTAATAGTCTAAAAATCATGGATCATGCATGAGTTCTTACGAATTCAACTAAAAATCATGTAATTAATTCAAATTATGCACAAAGATATGGAAAATAATCAGTTTAATCATAATTGAAAAGAACACATGAAGATTGAATAAAACCCTAACTTTGAATAGAGAATCTAACTTGTAAAACAAAAAGATTTTAAGAACCCTATGGAGGAAAGGAATTCATAGGTGAATACTAACATACCTTAGTGATCAATGCCTAAAAGCTATGGTGAGTTGAGAATCTTGAAGTGAAACCCTAGCTTTGTCTTCCTTAGCCTTATAGAGGATTTTGGGGGTGATCTTGGAGGGAAATTTGGGAATTCGGTGAATGATTTAGAATATGTAGTTTTAAGACTTAATTCACTTATATAGGTCTTGATATAGGGGTTAAAAGACATGGTTTTTATATTAAACACCTACGGAAAAGACCTAAAAACCCCTTAAATAACTGTTGACCCCTTTCTAAGGTTTAGACTGACAGTGTGTAGGACTTTTTACAGATCGTCCTGGTCAACCGTAGAAAAGTTCAAAAACCTTAAAATTGGACAAACTATAGACGAGAAGTGTCTACGGCCCGTAGTACTTTCTACGCTTCGTGGACCCTAATCGTAGAACTTAACTTCGACTTTAAAAATTCACTATGTTTGGGACCTTCCTACGAGACGTTTCTATGATCCTTCATAACTCCTATGATTCATCCTATTTAGATGTAGGCCAAAATTTAGAAATCTAGTTTTGCAAAATCTCAATCCAACTTCTACGGTTTCCCTTCTACAGCCTCCTGGTTTCTGATGTTCTACCTTTACATGCTGGCAATTGGGGCACTTAGCCACAAAGTCTACTACTCTTTTCATACTATTCCACCAATATACTTCCCGCAGATCGCGGTACATCTTAGTGGCGCCTGGATGGATAGAATATCTGGAGTTATGGGCCTCTGCAAGAATATGTTGTCTCAACTCACCCACATTAGGAATACATAATCGACCCTGGTAGCAAAGCACACCATCTCCCCCTTGGGAGATAAACCTCAACTCTCTGTTGATGGACTGCACCCTTGAGTTCAAGTAATATCGGTTCGCTGTCTTGTTTTTCCTTAACTTTCACTACCAAAGAAGATTCTGATCTATTCTGGACTATCACACCACCATCTGATGTGTTAGTAAGACTAACTCCTAAGAGAGTAAGACAATGAACATCTCTTTCTACTTCCTTCCTTTTTTTCTCAATATGTGCTACACCACCCTCTAGATTCACCTCTTTCTGGCCTTAAGGTAAGAGATAGTCAACATATAGGTACTAAGCTACTACCCTTCTATTCTAAGACTGGCTCGTTTGGAAACTGAAAACGAACAATCCTAGTTCTACAATCAATTGAGGCATAACATGAATGTAACCAATCCATACCTAAAATGACATCGAAGTCTACCATTTCTAACTCTACAAGATCTGCTGAGGTGACTTTCTGAGAGACTGTGATAGGGCAATTTATGTATACCCATCTTGCTATAACTGGTCACCGATTGGAGTAGAGACTGAGAAGGGTTCTGAAAGAGTTTCTGGACTAACACTGAATTGGACTGCTATGTAAAGAGTTACAAAAGACAAAGTAGCCCCTGGATCTAACAATGCATAAACATCAAGATCAAAGACTCGTAACGTACCAGTGATTACATCAGGAGAATCTTCCTGGTCCTGGTGAGCCTGGAGAGCATAGAGCTTGTTTGG
>NC_064289.1:46138780-46217825 GCF_019186545.1 Solanum stenotomum | reverse complement strand
AAAATCTCAGGTCTTAAGTTCAGCCCCCATGTCATTGCATACATTCATGTTTAAATTGACAAGTTCATTGTGGTTTTACAACTATGTTGAGGTTTTTGAAATAAGATGTAAGTGCATTGTTGCATCCTTATGTGGGCTGATATTGCCATGTTTGTGTCCCTCATGTACGTTTCTTTAACATTCGGGGACGAATGTTCCCAAGGGGGAGATATTGAAACGACCCCAAAAATGCCAGAAAATGTTCTTCGGAAACACCTATAATTGTATTTTCCATATATCTCAAAATCCGTGCATGATTTCGGAAATTCGACTTCATATTCTTATTCAGGGGGTAAAATTGAGTGGGAAATGGGTCTAACCCGAATTTTAGATAAACCGTATCAAAATTCGAAAATCACAAAAAATGCGATTTTCAGGGTCAACTTTAAAGGAGCATATCTCTTAGCACACAAGGAACTGGAAGGGCCACTAACTATTAAATTAAAGCCCTTCGAGTTATCTTTCCAATGCAATTGGTTTCACCTCATTTCGAGTGAGGATGAAGGAGTTATGACCATTTTCGTAAAACCTATCCGGGCAGAATTGCAATTTCCAGAGAGCTAAGTTACTGTAGCGGGCTGGGACGTTTTTCTTTTATAAAAAAGAGGATTGTCCCATACTTAGTTATATTTCTTTCTAGCTTCAAAACACTCAAAAACACTCACTAATTCCTCCCCAAAATTCCACCAAGATCTTCAACCAAATTCAAACATCTCAAGTTCTAATTCCGGATTCAAGACTCAATCTCAAGCATCAATTCTCCATTCCAATCTTCATCAAGGGTTCTTCAAAGTTGAGGTATGTGGGTTGGTTGTGGAAACCTTCCTTTCCATAAGTCCAACCATTTATCCTCTATTTTACTTCAAGTTTATGGGTCCTTATGATCATTTATGAACTCTTGAATTATGGAATTATTACTACACATCCTATTATGGTCTATTTTTGTATATTATCATGAAATGGAATGATTATATGATGTTTATGGTTTTCATGCCTCCATGATCAAATTATGAAGGTTGTTATATATGTATATATATATGTATGTTGTTGGTGGGCTGTTTTATATGGATTTTGAAATTGGTTGGACTTAGTACTCTTGAAACACATGATTTTATTTACATGAACAAGTAGCCCACCATATGTTTGATAAAATGCCATTTATAGAATTCTTATGAAATGGAAGGTCCAATGTACGTCCTATGAGTCGGATGATTATATAAGTATTGAAATGATGATGAAATGGATACATGTATATGATTTTCTCTATATAGTGTGTGAGTCGACCAAGCCTAGCTCGGGGGGTTGTAGGCCCGGGTAACCGTATCAAGGGGTTGGTACCTTGGTTGCCTAGTACGGGGGGTAGTAGGCCCGTATAACCGTATCGAGGGGTTTGTACCTTGGTTGCCTAGTACGGGGGGTAGTAGGCCCGTATAACCACATCGAGGGGTTTGTACCTTGGTCCCTAGCTCGGGGGGTGGTAGGCCCGGGTAACCACATTGAGGGGTTTGTACCTCTTTCGCCTCTCCAAGGGGGTGGTAGGCCTTGGAAATACTATATTGATGGTCACTCACCACACATGTACTACGTCCCACTAAATATGATTTTTATGTAAGCATCATTATACATATCATTTCTCTAATGTGCTATCTATCGGGTATGATTATGCATTTTTCCTATGATGTCCATCTATTGTAGCATTGCATTGCATCCCACATACTTAGTACATTCAAACGTACTAACGCATACTCTATGCCTACATGATGTCACCATGTAGGGACCGGAGCACCGCTTGACCATCCTCCTCCGCGTGGCTAATACGATTTCCTATCAAGGTTATTGGTGAGTCCTCCATTCCGGGGACGTTGCTCATGATCTTTTGCTATGTATAAGACTTTTCTTTTTAGTTATGTTTTGACTATGAGGGTGAGCCCGGTAGTTTGTCTTGGCCCCCGCTAAGTACTCATGTTTAGAGGTGGTGTTGGACAAGTTGTGTATTATGCTTGAGCTTGACTCATCTATGGTATTTATGTATTATTTCTTCCTTTTTTTTTTCTTGCTCCCTTAGTCCCGATTTCCCCCTTTGATTATGCTTATTGCTTATGGTCATTTTAATTGCTTCCGTGACCAAGGATGTGTAATGATACGCTATGAGGGTTGTTTGGGGTTCCTTCGGGTTCCCTATTCGCCGGTCACGTCTAGGCCCTAGGCTTGGGTCGTGACAACGGACCACCAGCACGGACCGTGGTCCGACCTACGTTCCGTGTATTGCAACCGTGGGTTGCACCTGCAACTTCTCAAAATCTGCATTTTTGTCTGTTTCGAATACGGGGTGTTACAGAATTGCACCTACAAAATTGAAAGATATATTAGATAAGAGCTTCAACAAGACTAGTGCATCACCAAGCGGTGCACCTATGTTATTTGTTCGGAAGAAAGATGAATCATTGTAGAAGTGTATAGACTACAAAAAAACTAAATAAGGTGACTATAAAGAGCAAATATCCACTACAAAGGATTGATGGGTTTTTTCGACCAACTATATGATGTCGGATGCTTCCCAAAGATTAATTGACATTTAGGGTACCACTAAGTACTTGTTCGAGAGAGTAATGTTTGAAAGACAACTTTCAGGATTAGATATGGCCATTTTAAGTTTCTTGTAATGCCTTTCAGATTATCGAATGACCCAAGAATATTTATGAACCTGATGAATAGTATATCAATGTCATTCTATAATTTTTCGTAATTGTATTAGTTAATGATATTCTGGTACATTTCATTCAGAGGAAAATCATATTGATCATCACTAAGTAGTGCTTCAGTTACCCCAAGGTTAGAGGTTGTAAGCTAAATTCTCAAAGTATGAGTTCTGGTCGCATTTAATGATTTTTTTTGCCGTGGCCATATTGTATTAGATGCAGGTATTCAGGTATACTTACAGAAGACTGAGGTCGTGAGGACTTGGCCTAGACCTATGAACCTGGTGGAAGTTTGAATCTTTCTGAGGGTTAGTGGATTATTATATAAGTTTTGTGGAAGGATTTTTTATTTCTTTTTCTCCACTTTCAGCACCCCTAACAAAGTTGACTTAAAAAGAAGTTAAGTTTCAGTGGAAAATAGCCTACGAGGGGAGATTCCAAGAGCTGAGATATAGAATAACTTCAACACCAATTCCGACCCTAGAAGACGGTCAAGAGGGCAATGTAATGTATTACTATGCTTCAAGAATTAGGCTGGTTTATGTTCTAAAACATAAAAGAAAGGTAATTGCATATGCTTCATGATGTTAATGAAGATTGAAAAGAACTACTCGACCTACGATTTAGAGTTGACTGCAGTTATTCATTTCTTGAGTATTTTGAGGCATATTTGAATGTCTTTAATGTTGATATTTATACAGATCGTAGGATCCCCCAGAATAATGTTAGACTCAAAATGATAATTTTACAATAGCGTCGATGCAATGAATTGCTGAAAGTTATTGATGTGGATATCTTAAATCATCCAAGGAAAGTAAAATCTAGTAGCGGATGCCCTCAGTCATAAATCTATGGGTAGTTTTGTAACGACTCGAAAAATGATAGGTTAAGCAAGAGCCTATGACTTTGTGTTGACTTTATAATGAGGTTCTATGAGGGGTTTTTATGTAATTTCGTTTTAATTGTGTTACATCCGACAATTTAAAATGAATATGAAGTAGCTTGAAATTGGAAGTAGTCACTTTTGGAAAAAGTTCAGAACCTGGAAATTTGGTTAAGTGTGGGAAATCAGTGAGTTTTTGGCCAACTTTGAGCAGTCATAACTCCTAGCTCAGGATGATCCAGGAGTAGTTCCAGTTATGTTTGGAAAGCCCTTGGAACGATCTTTCCAACGCCACCGAGTTTGCTCGATTCCGAGTTCGTATGAGCGAGTTATGCCCTTTGAAAGTTGGGCAGTTAGCAAGGAGTCCGTCCGGAAATTTAAGGGCATTTTGGTCTTTTCACAAATCTTTTCTTTTGAGGTTATATTATTGTGTTAGGCTGATTGTGGATCATTTTTGTTCCATTTTAAAAGAGTAAGAGTTAGGGTTCTTGAGTGAAGAAGAGAAGAAGAGGGGAAGAAGAAGAAGAAGAAGTTGGAGCTAGGATTGAAGATTTTGAGTTCTTTCTTCTTCAATTCTCGTGGGTTTTCAACTTAGAGGTATGGGGATCCTTTATCCTTGATTATTCTTCCTTTCAAGGAGCTCAATTCAAATGATTCAAAGTTCTTCCAAAAACACAAAAATCCTAATTTCGATTCTAAGCATGGGTTCTTGCATTAAATGATTTTTTTTGATGATTTACGTTATTAATGGTGTCTATTGATGGTTTTAAGAAAGAAATTTCCATGAACCCATGTCTTGGCAAGTTTCCTAAAGTTGGCTTATGAAGTGGGTTTATTATTTATGATTGAATGATGATGGAAGTATGCTTGGATTGAGTTGAATAGTTGACTTCTATTATTATCTATGCTTATCTATTGTGAATTGTTGGAGAGTTGAGGAATGGTGATTGTGGCTTGGGAAAAAGGGTAAGTGGACCTAACTTCATTGTTAAGGTAGAATTGATATAGAATTGTGATAGATTGATGTGTGATCCACTTATGGTGGAGGTGTTTACTTATTGAATGTATTGTGTTTATGGCCTTGGAGGCATTATATGAGGAATTGAAGTGTTGACATGATATCATATATGTGAATGTGATGTGAAGGACTTGAATGAGAATCAAATGAAGTAAAGGCAATCATGTTGTGAATATAAAGGTGTTCATGTGATCTCAAGGTGATCTTGTTTAAAGTGTTATTGTATTGTGATTGAAAGTGTGTCCTCTATTATTGTTCATATGTGATGATGATGGAATGTGAAGGATCTTTATAATGTGATGTGTGTCTTGACTTGGTAGACTTAGGTGCCTCTTCTTGATACATTAGAAGCTTTGTTGAATATGAATCGATAGGATATGGCATTCCTTTCGGATGTAAGTGACGAAACCTGTTTTTGAGCTGGATAGTGTTTGGTATTTTAGGCATATCTCTTGCTCTAGAACTTAGTTTGCAGTGAATAAATATGATTTGGAAAGCTAACTCGTATACCTACAACTTTTATGTTTATGTAAAATTCTAATTTAACTGTTATGGATACGAAATATGGGACGCAACATAGGGCAAGTTCTGCCCAGATTCCGAGAATTGAAATCCTGCATGACCAGCGGCTAGTGTCTTGACTATATCTTTTTGTACAAAATATATTTTGCGGTGATCCTTGTTTGTTTGCAACCCTAAGAGATGTATCTACATCTTTCATGAAGGTTATAAAGTCTAGTTCTGCCATTTTCCTTTTCAAATCTAAGATGCAACATGAGGTACTAGGCTGGCCAGATTCACTGTTTTGGGAGCATAGTTGTATTTGTACATGCTAGGCTTACTTATGATGATGATCCTATTTTACGTCAACATTACTGAGCTAATAGAAGTTAAATAAGTTATGTAATTGTATTTCTAAGGTTGATATACTCGTGAACAAGTTGAGGTATGTGGGTTTGATTGTGGAAACCTTCCTTTCCACAAGTCCAACCATTTATCCTCTATTTCTACTTCAAGTTTATGGGTCCTTATGATTATTTATGAACTCTTGAATTATGGAATTACTACTACACATCCTATTATGGTCTATTTTGCATATTATCATGAAATGGAATTATTATGTGATGTTTATGGTTTTCATGCTTCCATGATCAAATTATGAAGGTTGATATATATGTATGTTGTTGGTGGGCTGATTTATATGGATTTTGGAATTGGTTGGACTTAGTATTCTTGAAATACAAGATTTCATTTACATGAACAATAGCCCACCTTGTGTTTGATAAAATGCCCATTTATAGAATTCTTAGGAAATGGAAAGTCCAATGTATGTCCTATGAATCGGATGGTTATATAATTACTGAAATGATGATGAAATGGACACCTGTATATTGTTTTCTCTATATAAGTGTTGTGAGTCGACCAAGCCTAGTACGGGGGGTAGTAGGCCCGTATAACCATATCGAGGGGTTGGTACCTTGGTTGCCTAGTACGGGGGGTAGTAGGCCCGTATAACCATATCGAGGGGTTGGTAAATTGGTTGCCTAGTACGGGGGGTAGTAGGCCCGTATAACCATATCGAGGGGTTGGTACCTTGGTTGCCTAGTACGGGGGGTAGTAGGCCCGTATAACCATATCGAGGGGTTGGTACCTTGGTTGCCTAGTACGGGGGGTAGTAGGCCCGTATAACTATATCGAGGGGTTGGTACCTTGGTTGCCTAGTACGGGGGGTAGTAGGCCCGTATAACCATATCGAGGGGTTGGTACCTTGGTTGCCTAGTACGGGGGGTAGTAGGCCCGTATAACCATATCGAGGGGTTTGTACCTTGGTCCCTAGCTCCGGGGGTGGTAGGCCCGGGTAACCACATTGAGGGGTTTGTTCCTCTTTCCCCTCTCCAAGGGGGTGGTAGGCCTTGGAAATACTATATTGATGGTCACTCACCACACATGTACTATGCCCCACTAAATATGATTTATTTTATGTAAGCATCATTATACATATCATCTCATTAATATGCTATCTATCGGGTATGATTATGCAGTTTGCCTATAAAGTCCTTATCTAAGGTAATCTTGGGGAACACTTAAGTGTGCTTGAAGAGGATTGTGTGGGCGGTCACTTCTTGTCTCACTCAAGTGTGTCTTAAGGTTATATTAGGTAGAGGTCCTATGGTAATGAAATGACATGTTTCCTTCTAAAGTTAAGCATGGGTTGTATATGGATTTATGTTAAGTATATGTATGGTTGGCTATGGTCTTATATGTTAATGTTGACTTGTATTACGTCTCTTATACTTGTAAAGGAAAGGTTTTATCAAAGGACATGAAAGCATACATTTCTTGTAAATGTCCGTTGTGCATATTTTCTTGCATGGTCTCCATACTTAGTACTTAATTGTGCTAACCCCTTTCTTTCGCTTTTTGACTAAAGTGTAGGGATTTGGAGATGGTGATATGTCATGGCTATTTGATAGGTTTTAAAGAGTTGAAGATGAAGACTTGGTGAGTCCTCATAGATTCGAGGGCAATAACCAACATGTTCTTTTTATGTCTCTCTAGTATTTGCTTAAGTTTTGAGTGGGCTTAGTCCCAATGTTATATTCAAGTATTAGATGGTTTTGAGACATATTGTATAAAGTCTAGAAAGTCTTCCGCTTGCTATTTATTGAAAGTATCTTCGTGTGAAGAAAGTTTTTAATTCCTTATGGTTTTGGTGTCTATGCGATGAATGAATGCTAAGAGGCTTGTATTAGACCTCTTCGAGGTCGAGTACGCCGGTTACGACTAGGGGGTGCTCCCGGGTCGTGACAAGTTTATCACCTTTGGGAACCGAGAACCAGGAGATAGCCTAAGAGCTCCATCAACTAGCTGGTATGGGGTTATACTATAAAACTCCAATGATACTAGAGTCACAGTTCAGAACTGGGTAATATCATCTCTATTTGTGAAGGTGAAGGCTTGACAAAGTGAAGATCCAAGCTTAGATTAGCTTAGAGGCAAGGCTTAGCAGCAAAAAAAATAATAAAAATTTCACCTTTGATAGAGAAGGAGAGACAATCTCCAGATTCAAATATCAGTTATATGTTCTGAATGCCACATGGCTTCTATTGAAGAATATGGGACATGCGAACCATTCTCGTCTCTATGTTCACATAGGAACCATGAAAATGTGTCATGGTATTAAGGAGATATGTTGTAAATTGGGAGAGGCAGAGCATCAGAAGCTTAGTTCGCTAAATCAAGAAATAGTTATTCCATTGTGGAAGTGGAAGGAGATTAATGTGAATTTTGTCACATGGTTCTGCATTCGCGAGGGGAAGATCAAATTCCATCTAGGTGATTATTTACAGGTTGACAAAATAAGCCCATTTCTATCTAGTCAGGACTATCTTCTTGTGGAATAAGTTTGGATGTACATTAGAGAGTTATTTATACTCAGTTATGTCTCGGTATAGATTACTTCAAATAGATGGACACATTTTATAGCACAACACAAAGATCTTTGTTGAAGTGTTTGGGGACTCAAGTTAATCTTAGTACAGATTTTCATCTTCAGATTGATGGCCAAGCCGAACGTATAATCTAAATGTGTGGTAGATTTTCTTGGAAACTGGTATGATCACATGTTACTGGTTCAGTTTTCTTATAATAACAACTTCGAAGCAAGTATTCAAATAGATCTTTATGGCGCACTATATTGAAGAAGTGTAGGTCACCAATTTATTGGTTCAAGATCAAGGAAGTAGAGTTGCTATGTCATGATCTAATATAACAAGTTATGGAGAAGGTAAAGCTTAGTAGAGATCGGTTGTAGATATCATAGAGTAGTTAGAAGTCTTATGCAGATGTTTGACTATGAGACTTAGAGTTTGATGTAGAAGATTGGTTTTTCTTCAAAGTATGTCCTATGAAGGGTTTCATGCGATTAGTCAAGAAAGGAAAGCTGGGTCCAAGGAATGTAGGGCCATATAATATTATTCGGAGGATTGGTAGGGTGGCTTACGAGATTTATTTCCCTTCAGAATTTAAAGCAGTTCATCCGGTGTTCCATGTATCTAGTTTATAGAAGTGCATCGAAAATGCTTTGAATTATGCCCGTTGAGGATATTCTTGTCTCTACAGACTTGTTTTATGCTAAGGTGTTAGTGGCTATTTTGGCTTGGCAGGTAAGAAAGATTTGGACTGAAAAAGTGGTTTCTGTGAAAGTGTTATGGTGGAATAACAACTTTGTGGAAATAACTTGAGAAGACGAGGAGGAAATAGGGAAGAAGTACCCCCAACTATTGATGACTTAAGCTGAATTGTTTTTCAATAATTGACAATTATTCATGTACACAAACTTAATTGGATTTTAAAAGCCAAAAAATGCAGTTTATATGGCTTGTCATGAGTAAAATATACGAAGCCTTATAAGTGGATTTTAAGAACTGGATTCAAGATTTGTGGACGTAACAAATATAGCCTTGCAAACAACACAATATCAACAAGGAATACAACCAAGAGATTGTTCAAATCCATTCGCGGACGAATGCTCTTAAGGAGGGGAGAATGTGAGACCCCGTGGTTCTTTCGCATAGTATGTGTATCAATGCATGAGTGTATGAGCTTTATATGACTTGGTGTGTCATGTTATAAGAATAAGTTTGCGTAGGGGTGGTAAAAATTAAAGAATTAATCTAATGTTATGGGTCAAGGATGCCCTTAAACAAGTTCGAGTTAAAGAATGTCTATTCTAACACCCCTGCCCGTTCAGAACGCTTAAGTTAACAGGTACCTTTGAGGATAAGACAAAGAGTGTCTTATATGCTAATAAGGATGTTTTATAAGGTGAAATAGTCGCCCAATGATCGTAAGTTAAGTTTTGAAGTCAAGCAAGTTGGGAAGTAAAAGTTGGCAAAAGCTAGACTAAGTTTCTTTGATAAATTTTCTGAAAATTGGGTTAAATGTCTGAGAGATTTTCTCCCAATCTATAAACCATTAGAAGAACCCCAATAAATGAAATCGAAGGTCTACGAGTCTACTTTCCAACGCACAAAATCATTTGTCCATACGATCTAAGAATGAGAGATATTCATATTTTAGTGAGATTGCACAAGCAGGCACGTGAAGGTGGGCCCCTAGCCCATATGTCGGTTTAGCTTTATAAGATCAGATTTCCCTTCGTTTTATTTCGTTATTTTCGACCAAAATAAGAATAAAACAGTCCTAAATCCTCTCTAAAGGTTCCCCTATCATCCAAGCAAAGATTTACAAGATTTTGACGTGGTTTCACCCTCGGAACGTTCTAAGAGATTGTTTTATTTCTTTCCTCCTCGTTGGTTGTGATTTGAAGGACTCTTCATGGTGAAGGAGTCTCGTTTTTTATGTGGTGTTGCTTCTGTTTGGAGGTAATAATTTTCACTCTTCATTATTTTGAGTGAGTCCAAGTTATAGCTATACTATATAAGAAAGAACACGAATAGATGTCTAGAAAAATCATATTTGTGTAGGTACGTGATATTGGGCTGTTTTGAAGTATTTTCTGATATTGTTGTTGTTGGAATTTTTCGGAAATGCTTTGTATGTGTGTGGTTCTTGCTGATATGAGTCTGGAAGAGAAGAAGAAGTATAGATGGATATTTGATTGTAACATAAATTAGTGTAACTTGGTTCTATTATTGCATTGCAATTTTCAAATTGTTTCTTCTTGGTTCAACGACTTGCGTTTAAGGAGACTGTTTGTTAATGACAAGACATGTTAATGTACTACAAGCTCCATCAAGTTTAAGTTTAGGTTTTTTCCTTTTAAGCTCTTATTGCATATGAAGAGAAAGACGTGACTACAAAAGTAATTATTGGACGAACGTGTGGGATGATGATTGGAAGCGGCGAGTTCAAGTTATTATCATTATACTAAACAATTAAAGGATTGTATTATACATATTTTTTATATCTTTAATATTTGAAGACTCGTGGTTAGGATTTGGTTATGGTTATTTTGAGTTTGAAAAGAGGGGTGTGGCGATATTCCGAGTTTTTATTATCGTGCCGACATACTCTATTTGGTTGCAGTTGAATATTGCGTAGGCCTCCACTTGTTAATAGCTGCTGCAAAAATGTATGTTATGTCAATAATTTGAGGTTGTAATTTGGAGAAGAGAAGGTAATGAAGCGTACATTTAAAAAGGGTCTGGCGAGCTAATTACTCTGTTAGTAAGATCAAAATTGCTACTTTGACCCTGCCGTGTTAATATTCTGCCAGTAACGGTTGTGTGGCATTATATTCTGTAGATTTCATACTATAACATGATTTTCTATAGATTACATACTGTAAGGAAGGGGTACAATCCATATTGATACAACAAGGCCCAAAATTGAGGTATGTTAAGGCTAAGCATTGTACTTCCTTTGAGCACGAATTTTGGAATCCTAAATCGTCAAATATTGTTTTACTACTCCATTACTAGAAAAACCTTTGGTGAAAGGCATTGATAGTGCAGTTGGTGTATATTTGTGTCTCCATTATGTTGCTATTCCACACGTTCGGTTAGATAGGGTATTTGGCGTCTTTATGTCATTTTGTTGATTCTCTTGACTATATGTGTGTACATATTCTTATTCTTCTTTAGGTGTAGTAACTTAAAAATATTAGAGATAACCAATATGAAGTTGAAATCAGTCCTCTTTCCTCGCTAATTTATATTTTTGAAAATATAAAATAAAATATCGATCTCCAAAACTCTTAAATATAAATCGTAGGTTTTAAACAACTAAAGTACGGATTTTTCTGAAATACTTTCTTTTACAAACAACTAAGGAAACATATATAGATACTATGCGAAGAACTTTAAGCTCTTTATAAACATCCTCAAGTTTAAGTTGCCTTTCTAAATCCAAGTTTTAAGTTGCCTTTCTAAATCCAAGTTAAGTGTTCCAATTTAATCTATAAGTATATAAGTATCACAAGATATTTACATGTGATACGAAAGTGATTACGAGATTATGAGGACAAGAGTACCAATGAGCCAAGATTGGCAATATGATTCAGGTAACAGATGCATTACGAATCCATGACATTACATGCTATGCATTCTACTTTCGAGCTATAATCGAAAGGTATGGGGCCTAGTGCCTATATTTATACGTATTAGACACAAATGGCCACAAGTTGGCGAATACGATCCCGATTCGCTACCGGAAGGCACCACCATTGCTAGCACTTGGTTGGGTATGACATGCATTTGCATCTATATATATCTATATATATATATATATATATATATATATATATATATATGTATATATATACATATATATATTCATGAAATATGATTATGCGAGCATACCATGCATATTTAATTTATATATATATTCACGAAATATGATTATGCGAGCATACCATGCATATTTAATTTATATAAGGTTTGGTCAGCCATGGCAGACATCAAAGTTTCTTTTTCAGGTGGTATCTTTAATCCCCTTTTTACAATACCTATTTATTATTTTTTTCGTACTAACGTCCCGTTTCCTGGGGACGGATTTTTGTTTCGTGCGTGCAGGTCGAGGTAGGGATTCTGATTGACCCCTTTGCTAGGATTCAGGGTTCAGCTGTGTGTTGGTAAGCTCCACTTCTTCCTGGAACTTTCATTGGATGTTATTTTTTATTGTACAGTTTTGGTATAATTGGGGCCTTGTCCCGACCAGTGCTTATATCACTCAAATAGGCTATTGTGGACACAGTATTCTGGGTTTCTTTCTCCAACTTCCTATTTACAGCCACATAGGCTTGGTATGTATAGATATGTATATATGTGTGTATATCATTGTAGCCTTGTCGGCTAGCTAGTACCGTATTATCTTTGGCTTGTCTACCTTCGTCTGTATGACTTATCGATATTTAGGTTATGACCTTAAGGGTCTAGTCATAGTATTTTAGATGTTATGTTGCACGACCTTCTTGGTCCTCAGTTGAGTCAGTTTGTATGTTTATGTGGATAACTCGATAGCATAAGGTGTTGAGTTTCGGTCACACCTTCTCTAGTTTGGGGCGTGACAAACTTGGTATCAGAGCAGGTCGTATCCCCGGGAGTCCATAAGTCATGTCTTGTAGATTCTTGTTTATGGGTGTGTTGTCCACCACACTTATAATCAAGAGACTATAGGGCATATAGGACTGGTTACATTTCTTTCAATTTATAGATCGTGCTATAGAGCTGAGTTATAAGTTCATATGAAATCGAAATTGTGCTTTGTGTTTCATATACGCTCAGGAGGATTTATCGAGGTTCTATGACAGAGATTGTTTGTCATCAATTTTTTTTAGATGTGATAGGGCTTGAGATGCTCAACTTTGTTATTGATATGGGCATGGATTGGTGGAAACCTTATTATGTCGATGTCGACTACCAAGAGAAGACTATTAGATTTTCGTTCCCAGGGGAAGTAGTATGAGAATGGTAGGCTAATGGTGCAATGCCAAAAGGCAAGTTAATTTGCAATCTTTAGGCAATGAAATATTTGCCAATGGCTGTAATTATCATAATTTCCGAGCGAGCTTAAGACATTGATGTTGAGAGTTCGACTCTTTAGTTAATATAGTGGGCAATTAGTTTCTTGGTGTATTTCCAGGTGAGCTTCTTGCCATTTCCCCTGAATAAGCGACAAATTTTTCTACTGATACATTACGATATACTCTACCGATATCAATTTCCCCATTTAGAATTGCACGAGCAAAATTGAAGGATATATTAGATAAGAGCTTTAACAGGACTAGTGCATCACTAAGCGGTGCACCTATGTTATTTGTTCGGAAGAAAGATGAATCATTGTAAAAGTGTATAGACTACAAAAAAACTGAATAAGGTGACTATAAAGAACAAATATCCACTACAAAGGATTGATGGGTTTTTTCGACCAACTATTTGATGTCGGATGCTTCCCAAAGATTGATTTATATTTAGGGTACCACTAGGTACTTGTTTGAGAGAGTAATGTTTAAAAGAAAACTTTCAAGATTAGATATGGCCATTTTGAGTTTCTTGTAATGCCTTTCAGATCGGCGAATGACCCAACAATATTTATGAACCAGATGAATAGTATATCAATGTCATTCTATACTTGATCATAATTTTATTAGTTAATGATATTCTGGTACATTTCATTCAAAGGCAGGTCATAGATATCATCACTAAGTAGTGCTTCAGTTACCCCAAAGTTAGAGGTTGTCAGCTAAATTCTCAAAGTATGAGTTCTGGCTGTATTTAATTGTTTTTTTTTGCGAAGGCCATATTGTATTAGATGCTGGTATTCAGGTATACTTACAAAAGACTTAGGTCGTGAGGACTTGGCCTAGACCTATGAACCTGGTGGAAGTTCGAATCTTTCTAAGGGTTAGTGGAGTATTATATAAGTTTTGTGAAAGGATTTTTTATTTCTTTTTCTCCACTTTCAGCACCCCTAACAAAGTTGGCTTAAAAAGAAGTTAAGTTTCAGTGGACAATAGCCTACGAGGGGAGATTCCAAGAGCTGAGATATAAAATAACTTCAACACCAGTTCCGACACTATAGGACGGTCAAGAGGGCAATGTAATGTACTATTATGCTTCAAGAATTAGGCTGGTTTATGTTCTGAAACATTAAAGAAAGGTAATTGCTTATGCTTCATGATAGTTAATGAATATTGAAAAGAACTACTCGACCTACGATTTAGAGTTGACTGCAATTATTCATTTCTTGAGGATTTTGAGGCATTAGTTGGAAGTCTTTAATGTTGATATTTATACAGATCGTCAGATCCCCCATTTTATATTTAGGCTGAAAAAGGTAATTCAAAATAACGTCGATGGAATGAATTGCTGAAAGTTATTGATGTGGATATCTTATATCATCCAAGGAATGTAAAATATAGTAGCGGATGGCCTCAGTCGTAATTCTATGGGTAGTTTATTACCTTTGGGAATCGAGAACCAGGAGATGCCTTAAGAGCTCCATCAGCTAGCTGGTTTGGGGTTATACTATAAAACTCCAATGATACTAGAGTAACAGTTCAGGACTGGGTAATATCATCTCTATTTGTGGAGGTGAAGACTTGACAAATGAAGATCCTTGCTTAGATCAGCTCAGAGGCAAGGCTTAGCAGAAAAGAAAAAAAAATTCACCTTTGATAGAGTAGGAGAGATAGTTTTCAGATTCAGAGATCAGTTATATGTTCTGAATGCCACATGGCTTCTATTGAAAAATATGGGACATGCGAACCATTCTTGTCTCTCTGTTCACATAGGAACCATGAAAATGTGTCATGGTATTAAGGAGATATGTTGTCTATAGGGAGAGGTAGAGCATCTGAAGCTTAGTTTACTAACTCAGGAGATACTTATTCCATTGTGGAAGTGGAAGGAGATTAATGTGAATTTTGTCACATGTTTTCCGCATTCACGAGGGAAGATCAAATTCCATCTGGGTGATTATTCACAGGTTGACAAACTCAGCCCATTTCTATCTAGTCAGGACTACCTTCTGGTAGAATATGTTCGGATGTACATTAGAGAGTTATTTATACTCAATTATGTCTCAGTATAGATTACTTCAAATAGATGGACAAATTTTATAGCACAACACAGAGATCCTTGTTGAAGTGTTTGGGGACTCAAGTTAATCTTAGTACAGATTTTCATCTTCAGATTGATGGCCATGCCGAATGTATAAACTAAATCCTCAAGGACATGTTATGGGTATGTGTGCTAGATTTTCGTGGAAACTGGTATGATCACGTGTTACTGCTTGAGTTTTCTTATAATCACAACTTCCCAGCAAATATTCAAATAGCTCCTTATGGAGCACTATATGGAAGAAGTGCAGGTCACCAATTTATTGGTTCAAGATCAGGAATGTAGAGTTGCTAGGACATGATCTAATCTAACAAGTTATGGAGAAGGTAAAGCTTAGTAGAGATCGGTTGTAGATATCATAGAGTAGTCAGAAGTCTTAAGCAGATGCTTGACTATGAGACTTAGAGTTTGATGTAGAAGATTGGTTTTTCTTCAAAGTATGTCCTATGAAGGGTTTCATGCGATTAGTCAAGAAAGGAAAGCTTGGTCCAAGGAATGTAAGGCCATATATTATTATTCGGAGGATTGGTAAGGTAGCTTATGAAATTGATTTCCCTTCAGAATTTATAGCAGTTCATCCGGTGTTCCATGTATCTAGTTTATAGAAGTGCATCGAAAATGCTTTGAATTATGCCCGTTGAGGATATTCTTGTCTCTACAGACTTGTTTTATGCTAAGGTGTTAGTGGGTATTTTGGTTTGGTAGGTAAGAAAGATTTGGACTGAAGAAGTGGTTTCTATGAAAGTGTTATGGTGGAATAACAATGTTGAGAAAATAACTTGAGAAGTCGAGGAGGAAATAGGGAAGAAGTACCCCCAACTACTGATTACTTAAGCTGAATTGTTTTTCAATAATTGACAATTATTCGTGTACACAAACTTGATTGGATTTTAAATAACAATAAATGTAGTTTATATGGCTTGTCACGAGCTAGATATACGAAGCCTTATAAGTGGATTTTAAGATCTGGATGCAAGATTTGCGGACGTAACAAATATAGCCTTGCAAACAACACAATAGCAACAAGGAATAAATCCAAGAGATTGTTCAAATCCATTCGCAGACGAATGTTCTTAAAGAGGGGTGAATGTGAGATCCCGTGGTTCTTTCGCATAGTATTTGTATCATTGCATGAGTGTATGAGGTTTATATGACTTGGTGTAGCATGTTAGAAGAATAAGTTTGCATAGGGGTGGTAAAAATTAAAAAAATAAACTAACATTATGGGTCAAGGATGCCCTTAAACAAGTTCAAGTTAAAGAATGTCTATTCTAACACCCCTGCCCATTCAGAACACTTAAGTTAACCGTACCTTTGGGGATAAAACAAAGAGTGCCTTATATGCTAATAAGGATATTTTGTAAGGTGATATAGTCGCCCAATGATTGTAAGTTAAGATTTGAAGTCACGCAAGTTGGGAAATAAAAGTTGGCAAAAGTTAGAGTAAGTTTCTTTGATAAATTTTCTGAAAATTGGGTTAAATGTCTCGGTGCTTTTCTGCCAATCTATAAAGCTTTAGAAGAGCCCCAATATATTAAATCGAAGGTCTACGAGTCTACTTTGCAGCGCACTAAATGATTTGTCCATACAACTTGAGAATGGAGAGATATTCAGATTTTAGTGAGACTGCACAAGCAGGCACGTGAAGGTGGTCCCCTAGCCCATATGTTGGTTTAGCTTTATAAGATCAGATTTCCCTTCGTTTTATCTTATTATTTTCGACCAAATTAAGAATAAAACAGTCCTAAATCCTCTCTAAATGTTCCCCTATCATCCAAGCAAAGATTTACAAGATTTCAACGTGGTTTAACCCTCAGAATGTTCATAGAGATTGTGTTGTTTCTTTCCTGCTCGTTGGTTGTGATTTGAAGGATTCTTCATGCTGAAAAAGACTCGTTTTTTAAGTGGTGTTGCATCTGTTTGGAGGTAATAATTCTTACCCTTCATTTTATTGAGTGAGTCCAAGTTATAGCTATGCTATATAAGCAAGAAAACAAATAGACAGCTGAAAAAATCGTATTTGGATAGTTACGTGATGTTTGTCTGTTTTGAAGTATTTTATGATATTGTTGTTGCTGGAATTTTTTGGAAATGCTTTGTATGTGTGGTTCTTGTTGATATGTGTCTGGAAGAGAATAAGTATAGATGGATATGTGATTGTAACATAAATTAGAGTAACATTGGTTCTATTATTGCATTGCATATTTTCAAATTGTTTCTTTTTGGTTCAACATCTTGCATTTAAGCAGACTGTTTGTTACTGACAAGACATGTTAATGTACAGCAAGCTCTATCAAGTTTAAGTTTAGGTTTTGTCCTTTTAAGCTCTTATTGCATATGAAGAAAAAGACATGACTCCGAATGTAATTATTGGACGAACGTATAGAATGATGAATGGAAGCGGCGAGTTCAAGTTATTATGGTTATATTGAACAATTTTAGGACTGTATTATACATATTTTTTATGGCTTTAATGGTTTGGAGAATCGTGGTTAGGATTTGGTTATGGTTATTTTGGGTTGGAAAAGAGGGGTGTGGCGATACGCCGAGTTTTTAATATTTTGCAGGCATACTCTATTTGGTTGTTGTTGACTATTGCGTAGGCCTCCACTTGTCAATAGCTGCTGCAAAAATGTATGTTATGTCATTAATTTGTGGTTGAAATTTTGAGAAGAGAAGGTAATGAAGCATACATTTAAAAAGGGTCTTGCGAGCTAATTACTCCGCTAGTAAGATCTAAATTGCTACTTTGACCCTGCTGCATTAACATTCTACCTGTAATAGTTCTGTGGCATGATTTTCTGTAGATTTCATACTATGACATGATTTTCTGTAGATTACATACTGTAAGGAAGGGGTACAATCCATATTGATACAACAAGACCCAAAATTCAGGTATATTAAGGCTAAGCACAGTACTTCCTTTGAGCACGAATTTTGAAATCCTAAATAGTCAAATATTGTTTTACTACTCTATTACAAGAAAGATCTTTGGTGAAACGCATTGATATTGCAGCTGGTGTATTTTTGTGACTCCATTATGTTTCTATTCCACTCATTCGGTTAGATATGGTATTTGACGTCTTTATGTCATTTTGTTGATTCTCTTGACTATAGGTCCATGTGTACATATTCTTATTCTTCTTTAGGTGTAGTAACTTAAAAAGATTAGAGATGAACAATTTGAATTTAAAATCAGTCCTCCTTCCTCGCTAATTTATATTTTTGAAAACTTTAAAATAAAACGTCGTTCTCCAAAACTCTTAAATATAAATCGTAGGTTTAAACTACTAAAGTATGGGTTTTTCTGAAAAACTTTCTTTTACAAACAACTAAGGAATCATATATAGATACTGTGAGAAGAACTTTAAGCTCTTTATGAACATTCTCAAGTTTAAGTTGCCTTTCTAAATCCAAGCTAAGTGTTCCAGTTTAATCTACAAGTATATAAGTTTCACAAGATATTTACATGTGATACGAAAGTCATTACGAGATTATGAGGACAAGAGTACAAATGAGACAAGATTGGCAACATGATTCGGGTAAGAAATGCATTATAGATCAATGACATTATATGCCATGCATTCTACTTCCGAGCTTTAATCGGAAGGTATAGGGCCTATTGCCTATATTTATACGTATGAGACACAGATGGCCACAAGTTGGCGAATATGATCCCGGTTCGCTACCGGAAGGCACCACCATTGCTAGCACTTGGTTGGGTATGACATGCATTTGGATATATATATTCACGACATACGATTATGCGAGCATACCATGCATATTTAATTTATATAAGGTTTGATGTCAGCCATGGCGACCATCAGAGTTTCTTTTTTAGGTGGTATCTTTATTCCCCTTTTTACAGTAACTATTTATTATACTATTTTCTGTCTTATATACCAGTACATTTTTATTCGTACTAACGTCCCGTTGCCTGGGGAAGCTTTTTTTTTTTCGTGCGTGCAGGTTGAGGTAGGGATTCTGATTGACCCATCTGCTAAGTTTTGGGGTTCAGTTGTGAGTTGGTAAGATCCATTTCATCCTGGAACTTTCATAGGATGTTACTTTTATTGTACTGTTTGGATATAATCGGTGCCTTGTCCCGACCAATGCTTATGTCACTCAGAAAAGCTAGTGTGAACACAGTATTCTGGGTTTCTTTCTGCAACTTCCAGTTTCCAGCCATATAGGCTTGGCATGTATAGATATGTATTTATGTGTGTATATCTTCATTGTTGCCTTGTCGTCTAGCTTGTACCTTATTATCTTTGGCTTTTCTACCTTCGTCTATATGACTTACCGATATTCATGTTATGACCTTAAGGGTCCAGTCATAGTAGTTTAGATGTTATGTTGCCCAACCTTCTAGGCCCTCAGTTGAGTTAGTTGGTATGTTTATGTGGCTAACTTGATTGCATAAGGTGTTGACTGCCAGTCAAGCCTTTTCTAGTTTGGGGCGTGACATTGGTGATAGCGCAAAAGTCTCCTCAACTATTGTCAGTGCTTTCTCTATTGCTATATTAAAAGTATCAAGATGTGCAGGACTCGACTATGTGTATAATCTGATAAGTAGTTGGGGCCTTGTCCCTAGATGGTGCTGCTTACCTCTTTCTTCCCCGATTGCCTCATTTGGTTTATCCACTACCACGAGTCAAAACAACAAACGCCATCTCAATTCCCTCAGCTCTAGCTTTTCCTGAACTTGTCCTCACCATCTGCGAGGGAAAAGAGTGAGAAAGTCGTATACCAATTTGGATCACCAGATACCAATTGGAAACAAGTATTAACACAAAGAAAATAAATAATTGAGTTTTCCAAGTTTCCTGTAGCCTATTGAAAAGAAGTACAAATACATTCATACCATTCTACAAGACTCTACACAATGTATCCTTGAATGGTGAGATCGAAGAACCTTCGAGATTCAAACCCACTTTATTCTACCCTTTATCAAGGTGTAATTCATTACATAAGGATTATTTCACAAATCAATAGTTTTCCCATGATCACAATAGCCTAATTCACTCAATTAACCCCCTAAAAAAAGTTTATATTAAAAAATAATTCATTCTTATGGGACTCTAGGTTACCACTACATCATGAACAAGAATTAACTCATGATTTCCATCCTAAGAAGTGTTAATTAATTAACAACTTAGAATAAAAAAACAGCTAATTACTTAAAGCAAATGATTTTTCCCACATTATTCATGAATTTATGGTTTAAAAGAAAATTCACCATTAAGATCATCCCATTCGATTATACGATGTCATAGAATCATTGGATGAAAAGGTTGATGGAAAAGACTTGCCTCGAAGAAAGAAAAATATAGGTAGCCTTGAAATATCATTTCTTTGGTTTCTAGGTAATTATGTTTAAGTTATGAGGAGAGACGTCAAATAAATTGACTTAAACAAGCATTTTGAATTTCTATGCTACAACCAATCTATTCCTTCTATGGTTTCAGATCCATTCCTTCTACGGTGGTCTCACTATAGCAAAACCCTCGCTCTTACAGTGGAGACCCCTTTAACCACTAGCTCAAAGGAAAATATAGTAAGCCTCATCACCCAAAATAAATTCCATCACACGAAATGACTACATAAATGTTACGCTCCAACTCTTTGAGTCATGATGGCACCTATCATAACCCATAAGTAGGTAAGTCAATGCGTACCCAGAACGTGAGTAATAGATACAAGGGCAGAACCAAAAATAAAATAATACTAGTAATAAGAGAAGACCGAAACAGAAAGCAACCAAAACTATAAATAATGGAAACCCTCCCAAAACCTGGAAGTATCGAATATAGAGCTACCTAGTAAGAACAAATCCAAGTGCCAAAAGTGGACCATAACAAGCCGTCTCAAATGCAAAAGAAAAGCTAACATATCTACCGAAGGAGACAATCTTGTCTAGGATATCAAGTGATCACCCTCGTCTTCGATATCCACAAGCACCAAAAGATGGCACAATTATTCACCGTAGGTAGATTGTACTAAGACCTGCATCACGAAAAAATGCAGAGTGCAACATGAGTACCGAAATAATGTACTTAGTAGGCATCATAGGCCGGCTTAGAAAGAATGGTAAAGGCAATCACAAAAGATATAATCTAGAAACAAATAAAGGTCAAAGCGGGAATAAAATAAGGCACACGAGCATACCGCAAGTTAATCTATGTACAACTAAACTAAACCTAACTGGACCCCATAAGCACAGAAGGTACATTCGTGTGCATGTTCAAATAATAAAAACCCGAACAGACCCCCATAAGCTGGATGGGTACAAAGAATAGCTAAGTGTATAAGAAAAAAGAGTAGCCCAGATCAAGATCCAAGAACCACTCAACTCGCAGTCCAGCTAGCAAGAGTGAAAATCGACACAATCGGTCAACTCGTAGCCTAGCTAGCAAGAATGAGAACCAATTAAGCCGCTGAGCCACACATTCCACTTATTGAGGCGCATTACCCTGCTAGCAAAAGTGACCCAGAAGCATGTCAACTCTGTAAAGGATCTGAGATACCAGGGCCGCCCAGCTAGCCACTCCACTCCTAGGTCGTACCGCCCAACTAGCAAGAGTAGCTCGGGGGTGTTTCAACTCTGAAGAGGATCTCAAGTAGGCTCCAAGCCACAGTGGATAAATTTCCACTTCCACAGGTACCAACAGAAAGCTCCCAGCCAAGAACACTCAATCTCCAAGCATCACGATAGAACGAACTTCCGATAACGCCTTAGAGTCATATAAATAAGGAGAGAGAGACTATAGAAAGTCCACAAGCAACAATAATATCAGACCAAGTTTGATATTCTAGTCTACAAGGACCTAATCCATCCGAACAACGTCGAAGACATACAAAAGTCACAAGGTACATGTGTCTAAGGCAACACTATTCTATTGTAGAAGAATGCCAAGATATGCTAAAAAAGTAAAACTTAAGTAATTTGACATAGCATGCAAGCCACACAACCAAACTTGCTAGCATGGTGCTACAATTGATATAGTAGTAATCAATCCTAAATCATGGTATCTAAGAGGAAACGTAGAAGTAACTAGGTACCCACCCCCATTCTCATTGATTATCATGAATTTACGCATTCATGCTCAATCTAAATAGAAAAGAAGTCGGAGACTACCCGAGGTTGACCACATGTACTCCAAATCATGAGGCCAGAGCTTCTTCTTTTTGAATGATCTCTGCACGCTATCACACTAGTATAAAAAGGATCACAACGAATGTACGATCGCGAGGACACCAAAAAGACAAAAAAATAGAAATAGACCAATTTTAAAGTGAAACAAGAATCATGGAATCCGTTCCAAAAATTCTAAAATTGACTCCAACAAGAGGTCCTAAACTCTGCCTCGAACTTGTGTTCCAAAATCGAATGCATTTTTAGGCTCGAAAACAACCAACATGCAATTAAACAACAAATAAATCATCTCAAACCACTAGGGACATAACCTAAGAAAATAATTCACCCGAAACAGAGGTTACCTAATACTCCTCAAACACACCACAACAGATCCTCACTAATCCCGGATGCGTGGTACTTCGAATCACAAAATTCTGACTAGAAACGAGGGAGATAACACCTTTTGATGATCATGTCTGTCCTTATCTATAAAGACATTCCTCATGTCTTTATCTTGGTCGCGAGAAGGAGGGTCACGATCGTGACTCATGAAGAGGTTGACCATCACAATCATTGAGACCCTACCTCGCGGTCACGATGGTCAACCCCTCATCGCGATCGTGGCAACGAGAAATACGCTCGCGAAGCACTAAGGCCTAGGTATTTGCGAATGTGACCAAGGACCATGCGATCACGAAGAGCTAATAGCCTGCACCAGCTAATGCATATCAACTTGTTTTACCAAGTTCCCAATCTCCGATGGGGTGCTCTGAATTTGTTCGAAACCCTTTACACGCAAATGAGATATGCAAGCCTACAAAAATGGATATTCTGGACTCAATGGAGCAGTAAAACTCTCTGTACAAGGTCATCTTGATAATATATGGGGCCCACACATAATTCCATTTTAAGCCAAAATCCATAAAGGGGCTCGGAATCAGCCCGGAGGCCTCATAATCTAAATGAAGGGTTGTTCTAGACCAAACCCTATATTTCGAAGCTAACCATTCTGATGAAATCCTTATCCGAGCTCGTTTACCCAGAATAATGACTAAAGTCAAACTTAGTCTTCCACTTGAAAGTTAAAACACCTAATCACACAAAGTTGCACTGAATGCCTTGAGAGTGCTGTTGACTACTAGCCTCAAATGACCCTTTCGGAGCTGATGGAATCGTCTCAATTGGATTCTGAAGTCATCTTCTTGAACTTTTGGTCAAAAAGGACTGTTGAAGGTTCAAAAGCTCCAAAATAATAAAACTCGCACAAAAACTAAAAGAACGATCATGTGACCAAACTGTCAATTCCAACAATTCATAAATGACTTGCGGTATCTACGAGAAAGCTCTAAATAATAATAAAAAAAGAGGCATAAACACATACTCAAAGTCTCATTTGGAGGTTTAGATCACTGGTCTCCTTCTAATTGAAACAACACAATATTAAAACACGAACCATCTAGATTAAATAAGAGATATAACTTCTTAAACCCTCCCAATCTTTGAGTTCTAATTATATCAATTCACCATGGGGACTCTAAGTCGGATACTATGGCCATAACCACCTATAACAACTTAATAGGTTGTTACAAATTTGAATATTTAAAAAATTAATAAATATATAATTTAGAAAAATTGTTAAAATGACGTCTAAACACTCATACTTTACAAGAGACCTAGTACTCCCTTGGATATATTTAAAGTGTTTTTTTGACATTTTTCCAGTTTGACCTAAGTCAAATTTTGATTATGGAAGAAGATATTGATTCAAGAGATTAAAGTCCGATGGCGAGGGTTGCCATTATTTGTTTTATTCAAAAATTATAAATAAGTGATAGTGATTGAACCAACTTACATATTTTTGGCCTTTTGATTAGTGAAGGTGTACAAAAGAACTAACAAAGCTTTAATTTGTTATTATGTGCACTTGATAAATAAAAAAAGAAATTCTTTAAACAAATATTTAGAGGGGCTACTCAGACCCATTAAATGATTTCGACATGACAAAATGTATGTATTGATTAAATCAAAATGACTAAAATTCAGACCTAAAAACATACAAATTTAATTGTTGAGATTTGAATCATTAAAATTAAATCTTCATTAGTGAAACAAATGAATGACACCTAAATTCTAATACTTACTAGAAGACATCACATATACACATATTTTTCTTTATTGTGTGATATCTTACTTACATCTGCATTATCGCATAAACTGTCAAGTCCTAAGAGAAAATCATCATCCATATGATATCTAATACCTCTATCTATAATAGTTTTACACTAATAGATTGATTCATCTATAGAATCGACATGACCAAACTATCTTGAAAAATGTATATAAGTTTATTTGATATGGAGGATAATTATATTAATTATATCTAGATAGAGTCATTTCACATAGTAGTGCAATGAATAACATAGTAATTTTTTAGTTTGGAAATTTATCACAAATACTAGTCAGATAGATTTATGCTTTTCATGTTTTTTTCCCTCTTTATCTAGACATTTCTTTTTGTTTTTTTTTTCCATTCTAAGTATGAAAGTTAGATTTGGCCAATTTCAGAGAGAAAAACTTATTACTATGGTGTGAATTAATTTAATATGTGATAGAGGTTGCAAAAGCCTTTTAAAACATCATTATAAAGAAAAACTTTTAAACTTTGATTTTACTCAAAAAAAGTAAAGAAATAAATTTGAATTTAGGATGAATTTTATGTCACACAAACAATGAATTTAATTAGTGAAATTTAAGAGATGCATTACAACTACCATCATTCATCTTCTTAGAGAATGTATAAGATTGATGGAGAAACATCTATTTATAATGTATTTTTTGTATTGTACCATCTTGATTATATATATATATATATATATATGTAACATCCCAACTTTTCTAAACGTCTAAATTAATTTGTACATTCGTGGAAAGACAAAGAGGGTGAGTAATAAATTAAAAATGATGTGGTATGTCATATTTTAAGTGTTCAAGGGTTGTATCTCAAGTTTTAAAGTAAGGTAAGTCGCAAAATAAAAGTGGGCGAAAGTTATCGTAAGTTCCTTTATAAATATTTATCTGAAATTTGGGTCAAATATTTTGGAAGTTTACTCCCAATCTATAACAAGTTATGGGTCCCACGACCCATTAAATCTAAGGCCTACGAGTCTAGTTTCCAATGCATCAAATGATTTGTTCATACGACTTCAAAATAGAGAGATATTCACGATTTTATGAGACTGCGCAAGTAGGCACGTGAGGTGGGTCCCCTAAGTCGGTGGAAGCTTATAAGATAACATCTTCTTCATTTTTCTTGATTCCAAATCATGAGAAACCCACGAAAATAAGAGAAATACTCATCAAATCAACCTTGTGTGTTCATGATCTCTTCTTGACTTTTTATCGAAAATTGCCCTACGTCGCGAGCTCGTCGTTTTAGTATAATTTCATGGTGAATTGAGCAGTGTAGCTCCATGGAGGTTATGGCAGCAGTGTCTTTTTTTTCCAGTGGAGTGATTGTATTCAAGTGTTTTGGTCATTTATAAAAAGGTAGGAATCACCTTTTATCAGTTTACAGATACCTTAGGTCTTGGATTGTAGCTTACGATAGGAATCCGTATCGATTATCGAATTGTCGTAGTAATTTTATCGTTAATTAATGATTGAATTTACCTTTTTCTTTAGTGTTGTAGTGGTGTGGACAAAAGTGTTTTAAGCATAAATTATAAAGGAAAAGGTATGTTAAGGCTACTCCCTTCGTTCGGCATGTTTCCTTAGAGCTTGGGAGTGATATAATATAGTAGTTAATGTTAGTTATGTTGTAGATGTAATTATGAGTGGTTGGCTGATTGACTGGTTATAAACCCTCATTTTAGGGACTCATAATCTGTTCAGAACAACCCTAAGTTAGGAACGACTTGAACATTACTCATATATATTGTTTATAGCTAAATTCGTCGCCTTCAACCTATTTAATTGTTTGTTGTCGCCCTTGGGGCTATTGTGGTTAGTTGTTGAGCTATGAACTGCCTATGGGGGGCTATGATGTTGTCTAATAGGACTATGTTATTGCCAAAGAGGGCTATGTGTTGTCCACGGGGCTATATTGATGCCAAAGAGTGTTATGTGTTACCTATGGGGCTATTTTGACGCCAAAAAAGGTTGTGTATTGCCTACAGGACTATGTGATGCAAAAGAGGGCTATGTGCAACCCATAGAGCTATGATGTTGCCTAAGAGGGCTATGCGTTGCCTACATGGCTATATAGTTGCCAAAAAGGGCTATGTGACTTCTTACAAAGACAAGGGACTACCGATAATGTTATGTAGATTTATTTGACACGTTCTGGGCTTATGAGGGCCTAAGTAGGTGGTATGTTATTTGTACCTACCGGGCTTATGGGGGCTTGGTTAGGTTGATGTTTGATCATTATTGTATTTTATTAGATTCAGTAGTGGGTTGGCATGCTTATCTAAATTTGATTTCCTTACCTGATTATTTTTGGTAGATTATGATACTTGCTCATTTTGTCTATAGCCTTTCATACTCTGTACATTATTTTTTACTAAAGCCCCATTGCCTGGGGGCACTGCATTCATGCATGCAGGTCCTGACAGACAACCGAGTAGACCTCCTCAGTAGTAGGATTGACTTCTATCCGGTTGGCTAGCCCCTTTCTTCCGGAGCTTCCAGAGTTTGGAGGTTTGTTCGCTTTTGTTGTGTATATTTTTATGGGTAGGCTGGGCCCTGTCACGCCAAACTTTACTACTCTTTGAGGCTTGCAGATTAGTGTGTGGGGGTGTAGAGCTAAGTTATGGCCATGCTGGCCTAGTTTTGTTGGTTTGCTGAAGCTTGTGAGCTGTTTAATGTATTGTCTTAATATATACCTGCTTTCAATTTTTGTATAAATATCATGATGGCCTGGACGGGCTAGTCAGGACTTCTGTGCTAGTTGTCTATTTCTTTATATGAACTCGTGGGAGTAGCTATTTCTTTTATATAGATGTTGGCAGGGGTCTTACTGGCCAAGGGCTTACTTTTAAGCCGGGATATACTAGTTTGTTTTCTTGATTGCGTGTGTCTGTCATGCGCTAGTAGTAAATGGTTCAACAGGGTGGCTCGGGCCTGAGTTTTGGCAATAGGAGCCAGTTGTGCCCCTTGAGTTTGTGGTGTGACAATATATATATATATATATGTGTGTGTGTGTGTGTATTATGAATTTGGAACAACTTTTTTGATGTTTTCTAATGGAAGAAAATGAAAAAATTTCTTTCTAGAGTTACAACATTTGAGTTTCATAACAACAAAAAGAACATATAATTATTCCTCATCTGAAACAAATTCAAATCTATAATATGAATCCTCATTTCTCCGTTTAAGCTAAATTGATCATGCCATAGTCATACAAATAAAAATAAAAGTACTAATAGTAATAGTAGTTGGATAATTTCTCTAACAAGTAAAAGGCCTAATATGATCTGAATACTAATTTATAAGACTACTTATTATTGATCATATGAATATGTTAAAATTTCTTTAATTTAAAATTTAAAATTTCATAAATATATGTCTAGAAAAACTAGATAATATGATACTAATCTATTGACCAAATTTTTTGTAATAAGCTCATACTTTATACAGGACCTAGTATACCCTTGAATATATTTTAAAAGTATCCTTTTGATATTTATCTAGTGTGACACAAGCCAAAACTTGATAACGGAGGAATATAATGATTCATGAGATTAAATTTCAAAAAAAATTGGAAGAGTTTAAATGAGTGATAACTATCAAACTCCTTTATTTTTACTTTTTCTATTAACATGCAAACTTGGCCAGAGTAAATGTTTCATTTAACCTATTTTACCTAAAATTTATAAAACCAGAACTAGTGTTATATTACATCAATAAAATAATTGAAATATATATGATGATTGATAGTTGTGATGGCTATCTATAGTGCTAGTGGATGTCAATTAATGAAGATGTACTGAGTAATTCTTGTGTTGTGGATAGTAGCAATTGATGGTGGTGGTGTTAGAAGTTGATGGTAGTAGTTTGGTTGTGGTTGTTAGTTGGACAATATATAGTCATAACTAATAGTTGTGGTGCTTGATAATGTTGGTTGACAATATTTAGTTATGACTTAGGATTGTGATTTTCAATATTGTTCGATGATTTTTTTATAATAATGGCTGGCAGATGCAAATAATAATTTTTAAATAGTGGGTGGTGGTGGTTTGTTGGATTATCGTATTGATTGGTAGTGCTTGTCCTTAAAAATGGTGATTGTGTGTAGTTTATTGTGGTAGTTGATAATGATGGATAATGATGACAATAATTGATAATGAAGGGGTATGTCGATAGCGGTGAATAAATGGAATTGGTGAACTGCTATCTTTTAAGAAATCTTTGCACATACTTGTTAATGATATTACACTTTGATATAGATCTTAATCGATCATTGCTATTCATACCAATTTAATAATTGTATCGTCAAGAATGTACTTCATGGTGAAGGAAAGATATATTCTTTCTTGTTGAGACTTGATTGATTAATGTTAAATCTTAATTATGTGTAAATAGATGAGACCTAAATTCTAATTTTCACTAGTAGATATCACCTATATATTTTTTTCGGTGTGATATCTTTAGTTAAGTTTGAATTTATGCTACAAAATAGTATGTCCTCTGAGCCATCTTTCTTCCATACGATACTTAACACCTTCACTTACCATAATTTTACATGAATGGACCAATTAATCTATAAAACAACCAATGACATGAACAAACTATCTTAAATGATCTTCTCTTATATCAGTTATACTAATAATAACAGGATAGCATCTTTTCACATACTAGTGCAATGAACAACATGGTGATTTTGGAGTTTTGAAATTTATTACAAGTACTAGTAAGATGGATCTAAGCTTTTCATGATTTTTTTTTCTCTTTATCTAACCATTTGCTTTTATCTTTCTATTTGAAGAATGCAAGTTCTAGTAAATCTATGTCAAAAAAGAGGAGATTGATCATCTCACGTTTGGCCAATTTTTTTAAAATAAATTGTTGCTAAGGTGAAAATTAATTTAATTAATGATATACCTAGATGTTGTGCCTACGTTCAATAGTTTCTTTAGATAAAGAAGCTTTTACAATTTATCCTCTCCAAAAAATATTACTTGTTTAGAAAGAAATTTACACTTGGGATAAAACTTTATATCATACATACAATGGATTTAATGAATCTTAAGAGATGTATGGACATAACCATCATTGATATTGTTACAGAATGAATAAGATTGATGGATACTCATCTTGTTTTTTTGGATATTCTAGCACTTTGATTAAGTTCATAAAATATTACTTGATACATACATAGAAATTAGCAGTATGTGAACAACTTTCATTTTTTTTCTGATACAGTCTCCATTTTTTACACTTATTTTTACAAAAAATCTAAATAATTTTTTCATATTTTCTACTAGAAGCAACAAAACAATGACGATGATGAGGATTCAATATTAATAGAAGTTCCCTTTTATGGCACATGCTGAATCAAATATCGATATTTTTGAAATAAGCCTTTTAAAATTCTCCAATTATGATTTGTTTAATTTATTCTTTTTTAAGTCATGTACAAAAATATTATGATGGATTCTTGGAAAGCTTTTTAATATTTATAAGTATGTTATGAAATAAAGAGATATAATCTTCTCTAGAGTTAAAACATTTGTCATACACATAAAAATAAGTTAAATATATACTCCTTCATTTTAAATTTGTGTGATATAGTTTTACTAGAGACAACATTTAATTCAACATGAATAAAATGTTTCTTGGGACCGATTAAAAACAAATGTTTGCTATAAACTAGAACATAGTACTTTTAAAAGTTATCTAATAAGTCTAAATTCAATTCTTCAATTGTGCCATATTGTTAGTGAAATCCTACATTCATGTAAAAAGTGAAACCACACGTGATTTAGAATATTACTATGATATTACCTAGGTACAACATCTAATGAGGTCATTCTATAGTTATACACATAAATATAAAAGAAAAATAATAATTTCAATAAAAAAGTTTTAGGCCTCTTTATTTTTATGATTTTATATAAGACGTCAAAAGTTGAATGAATATTTGAATAATAAGATGTGCATGAATCACTGAATAGACATCTCAACACTAAGATTGTGTATTAACATCTAAATATTGAATAACAAGACTACTTATTACTGCACATCTTAATACATAAAAAAGATTTCTATATTGAAAAAATTAATAATTATAAAATTTATGAAAATTGGCTTAAATGGCACTTCATCTATGATCAGATTTATTGTAACAAATTCATACATTACGGGGGACCTAGTTTACCTAAATACAGTGTGAATGAGAGGAACTTTATTTTTATCAGTGAGAAACCAAATTATTTTTCTAGAAAATATTTTTATGGAAAATATTTTCCTTCATACCAAATTCACCCGAGTAAAATTTAGGAATAATGTAACTGCATTCTAATGTTTTGACTTGTGACATATACAATATTAAGTTTATCATATAGTGGTATTCTTTTTGGTAATAAACATATATTTTATATACCAAAAGGATTATGTATAAATCTTAAAATAAAACAAAAATGAATTAGATTTAGATATAGTCTCAAACTCTAACAACATCAAACCAACAAATTTCATACTACTAGAACAATAAAAACAAACACAATAAGGAATAGAAAATCAACTTAGTAATTCGTATAGCAAATCATGACTTCAAAACACTTCTAGCAACTGACTCGTGGAAGATAAAAATAGTGAGTACTGTTGAAATTCTACTCTTTTATGAGAATATTGTATTGTTCCTCTGCAACCAAATCAAATGCACATGATCAACTAACAAAATTGAAAAATTTAAAAAGAGGCATCTTTCTCATTTTTATTTGATATCATATATATTATCTTTGCAAATCAGGGCATAGCTCTCCTTGAATTACTCTGTCAGGATAGAAGTGTTTCTCACACTTTTATTGAGAATGAAAATAAGCAACAAAAGAGTGTAAGTGTGTGATAATGATCGAACTCCTTTATTTTTTTATACTACTGATCAACACGCATTTACATACCACATAAAGAAAGTTTGATTTTTTTACTAATCTCTCCCAATAATTTCAAAAAAAATGTTTAAACAAAAAATATCCAGGGGAGTCATAGGACCCTCAGAAAGTATGTGTTTATTACAACCAATCCAACCATAATATAGGTGTCATTTAAGCCATTTTCGATAAAATATAATGAAAGCAAATTAATAAAATACTACATCAACAAAATATTTTTACAAAATTATACGGTTATTGGTAATTGTGATGGCTAGTGATGGTCGTTATGAATGTTAGTTAAGGATGGTATATTGACTAATGCTAGTGCTGTGGATAATAGATATATTTGTAACGATTGTAGTAGAAGCTAACGACAATAGTTTGCTGGTGGTTGATAGTTGGATGCTACTTGTAGGAAATGGTTACGGTGAATGATGATGATGATTGACAATAAATAGTGGTAACTTATGATGGTGATTCTTGATATTGCTAAATAAGTTTTGTTGTATTGATGATTGATGTCAATAATAATTGTAAATAGTAGCTTGTGTTACTACTTACTTATTGTAGTGATTGATTGTGTTGGTGGTTGAGGATGGTAGTTGTGAGTGGTTGATGGTGTTTTAATAATGGTGGACTATAATGATGGTAATTGATAATGATGTGTAGGACAATAAAGGTGAATGGATGAAATTGGTGAGCTTTTATAATTTTAGAACTTTTGAATATACATGTTAATGGTATTAAAATTTATTCAAGCTAAGACATGATAAGTCTTTTGAGATAACTTTCTTCAATATGATATTTAACACCTCCACTTACCATAGTTTCACAAAAAATGAACTGATTCAACTATATATAAAACAAGCTATCTCAAATGATCTTCTCTTATTTCATTCCTCTACAAAATATGTACACATTTATTTTGACTAGTCAGATAGATGTAAGCTTTTCATGATTCTTGCCTCTTTTTACCTAATATTCTTTTATTATTTTTCGATTTCTAGGATGCAAGTTCTAGTAAATCTAGTTCAGAATAGAGGAAATCAATTATCTTAGGTTTGACCAAATGAAGCAAGAAATAACATTGCTATGGTGGAAATAAATTTAATTTGTGATAAATTTTGAGGTTGAGATCGCTTTTATCAATTTCATTAAAGAGAAGCTCTGATCAAGGATGGAACTTTTCATCTCATATCTAATTAGTTAGTCAATCTTAAGAGATGTCTAACCATAACAATCATTGATCTTGTTACAAAATCAATAAAATTGATGGACAATATTTTTTTGGCATTCTAGAGCTATTATTAAGTTTTTGAAATGTAATTTGACACAAATATCTAAATTACTAGAAATCGAGCAATTTGAATACCTAGAGTGATCCAACAAAATGCAGTCTAGGAAAAGTAAGCAGATCTTACCATTTAAATTAACCATACAAATACGTCAGAAATAGTTATAGGCCTGACCTACCAATCAAGGTAGAAGTAGAAGTTAGTTATTTTTTGTTTCATCAAATACAAGAAGCCGAAATGGAGAAAATGAAAACAATAAACAACAAAATCATCTACTCATATTTAGAAGCAATAAACTTCTTATTATGTTGGCCAGACCATGATCCTTTAGAGTATAAAATATTGATGCTCCAATATCTTGATGTACAAAATGTTGATGCTCCCATTACATTAAGATAATTACCTTTTGTGAATGAACTTTTGATAATTTTGAATTGCTTAAGTACAACTTTTTTGGTTGCAGAATGAGATGATACAAAAAAATATGCATTACCTGCATACTTATACATTTGAGCAGAGAAGATAAAACTGGATCATCAAGAATACTTCTCGTCCAGCTACGATTATGTAAATTCTTTTTGAATAATATACATGTTTTCCTGCCAACAAAATTGGTCAAGTGAGTTGTCATTGGCGAGATTGTGAAAACATAAATATTTAATAATTGTTGGCAAACAGATCTACCATCATTTGGATGCAAATAAAAAATTTCGATCTTTGGTAGAGGTTTACAATTTCGTTCTATATGGAAAAGTTCGTAAAACAAAAAAGAAATTAAGCAAAAATGAAGAAACAGTGCAGGTTAGCTCTAGAAAATAATATTAGAATAGGCAATGAGATTTACTTTATGTATGCATGTTCATAAAATGGTTTAATTTACAGGTAACACCGAGACGTAAACAACATATTCGAGGTAACAAGTTGATAAAACATTACGTAGTTGGAACATGTACTGAGTCATCCAAAGGGGTTTACATAAAAAATCGGGGAGAAGTTAACTACCTATCTAAACGTGACATCCCTTCTAATAATGGTAAGCAAAGTTAATGAAGTCACAATAAAACACGCAGTTCCTATATATATATATATATATTGGTATTGTTATAGTCATTTTCACGTTCATTGAACATTCCCTATTTGATTCTTATAATTTTGCAAAATATTTATGGTCAGGAAATAAGAGAAAAAGAGAAAATGAAGATTTATATGGACATCAACAGGTGAACTTGGGAAATGATACTCCTATACAATCCTTTTTTTACCTGTGGGATTTTGATCTCATACATCTACATGAGAGGTCAAAAGAGGTGTCCCCAATTCAAGATATCGATGAATTGCAGGGGGTAGATCCGTCTATTGACTTATTGATTTCTCTCCCTAAGGCCTCAGGCAAGAGCCCTCATGAGAAAGATAAGGAGAAGAATAAATCAAAGAAGAGAAAGAACGTGAAGAGAGACCAGGAGAAGGAAGATATTTTGGAAGCTCAGAGAAGGTCCAAGGTTGATGAGGAGCTAAGGTTAGATGAGCTCAGAGCTCGTGCCGGTGGAGCTTCTTCCAGCTCGGTGCCAATAGAGGTAGGCCTTATTAGTAGAGGTCATGTTGTGATGGATTCTCAGGCTTTCACTGCAATACCGCCAGCTGTTGAGGGGGCTCCCGAGCTCTCATTAAGTGTGCCAGTCACCACTAGAATCACTATTGATGTTTCTGGAGATATAGGATCCCATGCATCGTATCCAGACTCTGAAGCCTATGGTTTCACCGATATACTCTACTCTTAGAACTATATGTGTTGTGGAGTTGTGTCTATGATGGAACAAAAAATAAATGTAGCAGTAAAGAGTGACAATATATTTTATAGTTTGTATGGTATGAATGTATCTATGATTACAATGATGGTTGATCATCTCTCTATGACATTGGATGATATAAGACTTTGTTATAGATCTGAATCATTTATAGATGTTCAAACCCATCCAATGATTGTTTCCTTAAAAATGTACTTCATGGTTAAGGATACATACCAATTGAGATTGGATTGACTAATACTAAATCTTAATCATGGAAAAAAAATAGACCTAAGTTCAAATATTCACTAGTAGATATCACCTATATGAATTTTTATTTCTATTGTATGATAGGAGATATGACCAAAAAAAGTTATATTTATGGAATTCAAATTTATCAAAAATCCACTCTCAAAAGGTAATTAACAGGATGGAGTGGGAAACATCAACATTTTGTACACAAGATATAGAAGCATCAATAATTTTATTTTAATGGATCATGGTCTGGCAAGCCGAATATGATGAAGACTTGCTTATAAATATGAGTAGATATTTTTGTGGTTTATTCCATTTTGGTTTTCCCCATTTGAGCTTCTTTTATTTTATGGAAAAAAATAAAATGACTAACCTGTACTTCTAACTAGATTTCCAGGTCAGTCCTATAACTATTCCTGATGTATTTGTACTGTTGATTTGAATGATAAGATTTGTTTACTCTCTGTAGACGCCATTTTGTGGAATTACGCTAGATTATTCAAAATTGCTTGCTTTCTAGTAATTTAGATATATGTTTCAAGTAACATTTCAAGAACTTAATCATAGCACTAGAATGCCCTAAAAATGAAATTTGTTCATCAATCTTATGGACTTGGTAACATGATTAGAAATGGTTTTGGTGAAGCACTTCTTAAGATTCACTAAATAATTTGATATGAGATGAAAAGTTTCATCGTTAATCAGAACTTCCCTTTTTAAGGAAATGGAGTCAGGTTTAAAAAAGATGAAAGTTGCTCACTTGTTACTAATTTGTATGTATGTATCAATAAATATCTTAAGAACTTAATCAAAGTAGTGAAATACAAAAAAAAAAATAAAAGAAAAAGATGATTGTCCATCAATCATATGCATTCCCTAACAATATCAATGATGGTTGTTGGCATGCATCTCTTAAGATTCACTAAATTCAATGTATGTGTGATATAGAGTTTTATCCTAAATGTAAATTTCTTTCTAACATGTAATATTTTTTGGGGATTATAAATTTTAAAAGCTTCTTTATCTAAAGAAATTATTAGAAGTAGGCACAACCTCTAGGTCTATAATAAATTCAATTAATTTCCACCATAGAAACAATTTATTTTTTTTAAAAAATTCAAACGTAAGATGATCGTAATCCTCTTTTTAACCTAGATTTACAAGAACTTGCATTCTTCAAATAGAAAAATAAAAGCAAATCGTTTGATAAAGAGAAGAAAAAAAAACTTAGCTCCATTTGACTAGTACTTGTAAATAAATTTTCAAATCCCAAGACTACCATGTTATTCATTTCATTGGTCTATGAAATGATGATATCTTGTTATTATTCATATAACTGATTAGACAAGATTATTTGAGATAGTTTTTTCGTGTCATAGGATTTTTTATAGATGTATTTGGTCCATTCGTGTAAAAATATGGTATGTGAAGGTGTGAAGTATCATATGGAAGAAAGATGGATCAAAAGACTTACCATTTCTTAGTTTAAATGTAAATTTAACTAAAGATATCACACAATAGAATCACAAATTCCTATAGGTGATATCCACTAGTGAATATTAGAAAATTAGGTATCATTTGGTTGTCCATAATTAAGATTTTATATTAATTAATCAAATCTCAATGAGTAATTGTGAATCTTTCCTTAACCATCAAGTACAATTTTAAGTATACAATCATTAAATGGGTATGAATAGCTAAGATTGATTAAGAACATTAACAAAGTCTAATATTATATAATGTCATAGAGAGATCCTCTCTCGTCATTAAAATCATAGATGCATTCATTCCATACAAACTATAACATATATTATCACTCTTTACTACTGCAATTATGTTTTGTTTTTTTACAGACACGATTCCACAACTCATATAGTACTAAGAGTAGGGCATTTCAGTAAAGCTAGGATTTAGACTAGATACAATGCAGGGGCTCTTGTAAATCCTGAAATAACAATAGCGGTGCTAGTGATCTTGGCACACTCAAGGAAACCTCGGAGGTCACCTCAACAACAGATGGTATACTAGTAAGAGTCTCAGACTTAATCGGAACATGAGCTCCAATAATAAGCCCTACCTCTGCTGGAAATAAGCAGGAAGAAGCTCCACCTGCACGAGCTCTCAAGTTATCTAACCTGAGCTCCTTATCAACCTTGGGCCTTCTTTCAGTTTCCAATATATATTCCCACTCCTGGTCTCTCTTCATGTGCTTTATCTTCTTTGATGTATTCCTCTCGTTATCTTTCTCACTAGAGTACTTTCCCGAGGCTTTAGGGAGTGCACTCAGTAAGTCAATAGATGACTCTTCCCCTTTCAATTCCTCAATATATTGAATTTGGAACAACTTTATGAGCTCAAAATCCCAAAGGTAAAAAGAGGATTGGACAAGAGCACTTAATGAAAAATCTCCTAAGTTCACATGTGTTGCATAATTTCCCAACTTCACCTGTTGATGTCCATATAAATATTCATTTTCCCTTTTTCTCTTTTTTTTTCTGGCCATAAAAGTTTTGCAAAATTATAAGAATCAAATAGGAAAGGACAATGAACGTAAAGACGATAATAGTATTACTAATATATAGAGGAACTTTATGTTTTATTGTGACTTCCTTAACTTTTCTATAATCACCACCAAGTTATTTTCCTGTAGAGATCCAAAGACATTTATGACATACTAGGACTAACACTTTAGTCGTCGGGTCGTTTATTTGGGTTTTGTGCAACTTTCCAAGATTTGAAGCCTTTGAAACTTGAATGGTTGACTTTGATCGAAAGTTCAGGAAGACGTCCTAAGAATTGAATTTTTATGATTTCATCAGTTCTAAAAGAAAAAAGATTAGGTCCAAATTGGTATATACCTCCTCTAGATAAGCCCTTACTCCTAGATTCCTCTCAATTATTGCTCCAAGAGCCTTCTACTGGAGAGAGGACTATTCTTGAGGAGAGACAACTCTCTACAAATGGAGTCATGGGCGACTACCCAGCTATATGGGACACTATTCAATTCCACAAGTTTGAGGGGTTCACAAAGTAAGAAAACCCCCAATTACTTATTAGGTGCTTGGGTTCTACACTGCCTATGCTTAGGCCCTCTCAAATAAGTGGAAATGTACAGTTTCAAAGCAGCTTGAAAAAGTGGAGGTACGCGACAATAAAGTACAATGCAATGTTGGGGAAATTAACATTGCACTGGGGGTAGTCAAAATTTCAATTAGATTTGTATTCACTCTGGATACGATATGACTTGGACTTCTTAAAAGATTGGTTGGCTCCCTTGATTTCTGATTCTTCTCCCTTCTAGATGGCTGGTGGTGCCCGCATTGAGAAGAAGGATTTGAATATGGTATCGCGACATTGGTTTGGCTTCATCAGCAATAATATAATACCCTCGCAAAATGAGTCAATCCTTTGCCATTCCAAGGAGGTCTTAGTGGGTATGATCATTAACAGTAGATCATTCATGTGGGTGTGATTATAACTGATGATATATTGATGAGGTCTAGATAGGAACATACCTCTCTCCCATTTCCAATACTGATTACACAACTATGTGAAAGGGCAAGATTAGGGCAGCTACATATGAGAGGGTCACCCCGACTTCTTCCAACGACATTAGGAGGATTAAGGCTGGGGCTTATGGGATGATGTGGCTCGGAGGAAGCCGCCACCACTATACACGACGACCGTGGTTGATCCCACCACATTAGCAGCTGAGGCTAGCACACCTACTCTTTCTATGGAGAAGGCATGTACATCATCCCATTCTTCTATGCCTTCTGCATTTACTACTTATGTATCTGCTGGTACTTTTGCTGTGACACCTACCCCCACTCCTATCAGCCACCCCCTTAACCTAGGCAATGATTTATCAAATGGGCAGCCTTGCTCATTCAGCAGATGGTAGAAATGCTCGGGTTGAGAGGACATGCATGGGATCATTAATAGGGCTATTGACATAAACATTGCTCCGTTGAGAGACAGAGTGAGTTGGTATGAGAGGCTATTAGAGAGTGATTGTATGATGTTGGATAACCTCACTGTGAGACTTGAGTCCCAGGAGAATGCCAAGGGTTGTTCTGATTCATTAGAAACGATGAGAGAAGAGATTTATACCTTGCAAGTGGAGGAGACTAAGTTACAGTCCGTAGATATTTCTATGCTATGGGGTGAGGTTCGTCTACATGATGCACCTACCTCTATGCCACCTAAGTTGCCCAGTAGTGAGCCTCTTTGCAGTGAGCATCCCAAGATAGGTATATATCAAGACAATACATAAAACAACTAACAAGCTTCAACAAACAAACAAATTAGGCCAGCATGGCCATAACATAGCTATATACCCCACACACTAGTCTGCAAGCCTCTACAGTAGTAAAGATTGGAGGGACAGGCCCCAGCCTACCCATAAAAATATATACAACAAAAGTTAACAAACCTCCCAACTCTGGCAGCTCCAGAGGAAATAGGCTAGCCAATTCGATAGAAGTCAATCCTGCTGCTGAGGAGGTCTACTGGGCCATCTGTCGGGACTTGCAGGCATGAATGCGGTACCCACATGCAATGGGGCATCAATACAAAATAATGTAGCGAGTATGAAAGGCAATATACTATGAGCAGGTATCCTAATATACTAGGAGTAATCCGATAAATAAATCAAGGATAAGATACGTGTACTGACCTGCTCCTCAATCTAAACATATCAAAAATAATAAAACAACAACCTAACCAAGCCCCCATAAACTCGGCAGGCACAAACAACACACAAGACCACCTACCTAGGGCCCCATAAGCCTACAAGATGCCAATAAGTCTATATACCCCTCTCGGTACTTCCCTAGCCCCGTAGGAAGTCACATAGCCCTCTTGGCTAATAATATAGCCCCATAGGCAGCACATAGCTCTCTTAGGCATCAATATAGCATAAAGACAACTCATAGCCCTCTTAGGCAACAACATGGACCTGTAGGCGACACACAGCCATCTTAGGCATCAAAATTTCCCTCGTAGGTAACTCATAGCCCTTCTAGGCATCGATATAGCCCCGTAGGTAGAACATAGACCTTCTAGGAATTAATATAGCACCGTAGGTAGAACATAACCCTTATAGGCATAGATCACATTCCTACATCTAACCACAATAGCTTCAAGGGCAACAATAACAATCTAATAGGCTAAAAGCGAGCAATTTAGCTCTAAGTACCATATAAGAATAGCCTCTAAGTCGTGTGCAGCATAGGGATGTTACTAACTGAATAAGAATCCTGACAGGAAAGGATTATATCCACTCGAGTAGCCAATAACCAACAATAACGGCTACAATACACAAGAAAAGAAGATACCATGATAATTTGATAAAATATATGTATTTCCGTCACAAATTTCTATTTGTGGCTTATCAAAGCTAGAGTTGATGAAAGAAGGGTCTTACCTTGACCTTAAGTTTGTAAAACACCTCAAAACCTTAAGATTTGTCTAAAAACTTGTTGTCCCAACACCAAAGTATGATATGGTACAAAATCTATAAAACAAATTATACCATGATGACGCGCTCAACACATAGAACAACTTTCGTGAAGAACTTAAGTCAAGAAAATCTATAATTTGGTTGATCCTAGAATTTGGTTTCCTAAGTTTCAGGTTCTTCACTTAAAATAAATGAGGAAAAAGTCGAAAAAGAAGATATATAAAAAGTTCCACCGACCTAGGGCCCCACCTCACGTGCCTACTTGCGCAGTCTCGCAAAAACGTGAATATCTCAGTACTCTGAAGTAGTATTAACAAATGGTTTAATGCATTGGAAACTAAACTCGTAGACTTTCGATTTGGTAGGTCGTGGGACCCATAACTTTTTATATATTGGGAGAAACCTCCGAGATATTTCACCCAAATTTCAGAGAAATCTTTAAAAAGGAACTTACGATAACTTTCACCAACTTTTAATTTGCCACTTACCTAACTTCAAAACTTGAGATACAACCCTTGACCACTTTAAATATGACATACCACATCATTATTAATTTATTACTTACCCTCTTAGTCTTTCCACGAAGGTACGAGTTAATTTAAACGTTTTGAAAAGTCGGGGTGTTATATCCTTCCCCCCTTAGAAACATTCGTCCTGAAATGAAAAATCTAAGTCATGCGGTTAAGTCCTTAGGAGTTTCCAAAACTTACGCAGAGTATCCTTTGTAAATGTGAATATCCAGGAACCTGAAAAGCAAAATTTCTAACTGAGGCGTCTCACAGGACGACATAAATAGCTAAGCACTATAGCTTCGCAATAACAGTGCAAGCAAAAATACAATGACAACAACCATAATAACAAGCAATAATATAAAAAATAAGATAGGTATCCTACCTCACTACACTAATATAAATTGATATGCCATCACCCTGGAGTATGAAACAAGTAAAGATATTTGGACCTCATGCCATCCTCAGCTTCCCAGTTCACCTTTTCTCTATTCTTGTTACTCAATAATACTTTAACCAAAGCCACCTCTTTGGTCCTCAATTTATGGACCTGTCAATCTAATATGGCAACTGGAGTTTTCTAATAGGATAACTCCTTTGTGATCTGAACATCCTCAACTAGGACAACCCTAGAAGGGTCTCCTACGCACTTTCGTAGCATCGATACATGGAAAACTGGATGAACAAATTCTAGCCCCGAAGGCAATTCTAACTCATAAGCCACTCGTTCGACCCTCCAAAGGATCTGATATGACCCAATGAATCTTGGACTAAGCTTACCTTTCTTACCAAATCTCATAACACCCTTCATAGGTGAGAATTTTAAGAATACCCAGTCATCGACACAAAGTCTAAGTCATTTCGTCGCACATCTGAGTATGACTTTTGTCGTCTTTGAGCTGTTAGCAACCTCTCTCGAATGTGCTTAACCTTCTTCACTGTCTGTTGTACTAAGTTAGGTCCAATCAACCCTGACTCACCTACCTCGAACCATCCAATGGGGAATCTACATTTTCACCCATACAAAGCCTCATAAGGTGTCATCCCGAAGGTGGAATGATAACTGTATTGTATGCAAACTCAATAAGAGGCAAGTGGTCATCCTAGTTTCCCTTGAAGTCTAGCGCGCGCGCCCGTAACATATTCTCAAGTGTCAAAATTGTGCGCGCAGCCTGGCCATCTGTTTGAGGGTTAAATGTTGTACTATGATTAACCCATGTCCCCAGTCCTTTCTAGAAGGACTTCTAGAAGTTAACGGTAAATTGTGCTCCTCTATCATAGATAATAGATACTTGGACACCATGTAGCCTAACAATCTCTCAACTATAGAGCCTTGCATAGTCTTCGGCTATAAAAGTAGCCCTAACTGGTAATAAGTGGGCTGATTTTGTTAGTCTCTCAACAATTACATAGAGTCAAACTTATGACGTGATCAAGGTAACCCTATACTAAAATCCATATTAATTGTTTCCCACTTCCAGAAAGGAATGACTATCTCCTAGAATAGCCTAATGCGCTTTTGGTGCTCAACATTTACCTGTTGGCAGTTAGGAAACTGTACCACAAACTCAGTAATGTCATTCTTCAGCCCGTGCCACCAATAGATCTCCTTAATATCATGGTACATCTTCATCGAACTAGGGTGAATAGAATAACATAAATGATGTGCCTCTTGCATAATCTTATGTCGAAGCCCTAAAAAATCCGAAACACACAATAGACCATTATATCTGAGGACTCCATCTCCTTCTATATCAAATGCTAAAGATTGTTGATCTAGAGCCTTGGCTCTGAGTTGCTCTAAGCTAGGATCATCTTGTTGCCGTGTTTTTAGCTCTACATCTAGAGATTATATGGCTATGTCCTGAATTGTGACCCTACTATCGTCTGCCTCTAAAAATCTGATTCCCAAGCTTGCTAACTAATGAAACTCTCGCGCTAGCTCATGCTTCTCAACACCTAAATAGGATAAACTACCCATAGATCTTCAACTGAGGGCATCAACTACCACATTCGCCCTTCCAGGATGATATAAAATATCCACGACGTAGTGTTTAAGTAACTCAAGCCATCGACGCTGTCGCAGATTTAACTCCTTCTGTCAAATGATATATTGAAGGCATTTATGATCTGTGAAGATGTCAACATGAATGCCATACAAATACTGTCTCGAGATCTTTAATGCATGCACAAATGCAGCCAACTCTAAATCGTAGCTCGGATAGTTCTTCTCATGCTTCCTCAACGGCCTTGAAGCTTATGCGATAACCTTACCTGTTGCATTAGAAAACATCCCAACACAACACCATAGGCATTACAGTACATCGCATAGCCCTATCAACCCTCTGGTAGTTCTTGAACTGGTGATGATGTCAACATGTCCTTCAGCTCCTGGAAACTATGCTTGCAAGCCTCAGTTCGCTAGAACTTAGCTGATTTTTGAGTCAGGTTCGTTAATGGTGTTGAAGGTAAAGAAAACCCCTCCACAAACCTTTTGTAGTACCCAGCTAACCCTAAGAAACTACGAACCTCAGTCGTTGTCATGGGTCTGGGCCAAGTCTTTATGGCCTCAATCTTTTATGTATCAACTGTAATACCTGCACTTGATACAATATGGCATAAGAAAGCTACAGAGTCCAACCAAAACTCAAACTTAAAAAACTTTGCATGAAGTTCTCGGTCTTGAAGAACCTGAAGGACTGCTCGCAGATGATTTGCATGCTCAGATTTTGAACGTGAATACACAAAAATATCATTAATAAATACAATCATAAAAAAGTCTAGATACTGCATGAATATACTATTCATCAGGTCAATGAACATTGTTGGGGCATTAGTTAATCCAAAAGACATTACCAAGAACTCAAAGTGTCCATATTTGGTTCTAAAGGAAGTATTTGGAATGTCTCTCCTGAACTCGTACGTAGTGGTACCGTGATCTTAAATCAATCTTTGAGAAGCTCTCAACACCTTGTAACTAATCAAACAAGTCATCGATCCTCGGAAGGGGATACTTATTTTTTATAGTCACCTTATTCAGTTGTCGGTAATCGATACACATTCTCAGTTAGCCATCTTTCTTCCTAACGAATAACACTGGCGCACCCCATGGTGAAGCACTAGGCCTGATAAAGTATTTATCCAGCAAGTATTTCAGTTGATCCTTCAACTCCTTTAGCTCAATAGGAGCCATTCTATAAGGTGGGATAGATATGGGTTATGTACCTAGTAGCATATCGATAGAAAAATCAATTTCCCATTCTAGAGGGATAACATGAAGCTCGTCTAGAAATATATCTATAAACTTATTAACTACTAGAATAGACTGAAGAGTCGATGTTTCTGCATCTATATCATGAACGCAAACAAGATGATAAATACAACCCTTAGTAATAATACTCATTGCCTTAAGATAGGAAATTAACCTACCTTTCGGCGTTGTTTTGTTGCCTTTCCATTCTCGAACTGCCTCTCTGGGAAAGTGAAATCTAACAATCTTTGTCCGGAACTCAACATTAGCATGACAAGACGCTAACCAGTCCATGCCCATAATGACATCGAAATCGACCATCTCCTACTCTACCAGGTCTACAAAGGTCTGACAGTCGATTATTTCTACCGTGCAACCTAAATAGACTCTCTTGGAAATAATAGAATCACTAACTGGTGTAGATACAATAAATGGTTGATCTAATAACTATGCTAGTATACATAACTTCCCCACAATAAATGGAGTAACATAAGATAGAGTAGATCTATGATCTATCAAAGCATAAACACAATGGGAGCAAATAGTCAATGCACATGTCACAACATTTGGTGATGACTCTATGTCCTGTCGGTTGGCTAGTGAATATGTACGTTTTTGGCCTTTAACAGAACTAAATTCTCTCTCTCTGCCTCCGCCTCTACCTCTACCTGCTGAAGTATGGGGTCCATTCCCTGTAGATTGTGTTGATGAGAAGGAACCTACTACTGACCCGGTCGACTGACCTATACCACCTCGACCTATGGTCGAGCAGTTCCTCCACCCATGCCCCTCATGTCCACAAGAATAACAACCTGTGGAACCCTGACTGCACCTCCCGATATACATCCTACCGCAAGAAGCACAATGCGACGGGGCTGTCCTAGCCTTGCTTGAACCCCTCTGTTGCTAAGAGATTGATGCTCGTGAACCCTCACCTGGGCATGAATATCCTTGACGATCAAATCTAAACTGATATAGTGGAGGTCTAGGTGGCCTACTAGAATATTAGGGTGTGGGACCAACCTAAAAATGTCCATGTGAACTAGCGGGCCTAGCTCTCTTTTGTCTCTCTCTCTCGACCCTCTCTTTTATCATTTAGTGCAGTGATAGAACAAACGTCGATATAGTCTAAGTCAAGCCCTCCCATAAATCTACGCACCCTGTCATGTATCGTATCAACAAATGCTGGTGCATATCTAGCCAATGAATCAAATCTCAGCCCGTACTCTTGGATAGTCATGCTGCCCTGTCGGATGTTCAGAAACTGGTCCACCCGACCATCATTAATCTCTTGAGGCAAATAGTGATCTAAGAAAGCTTCTATAAAGTTATCCCAAATGGGCAGAGATGCATTTTTCCCCTAGATCTCTCCCAACTTTCATACCACAATAATGTAACATCATGCAATTGAAATGTTGCTAACTCAACTGACTCACTCGCTGAGTCATGCATGACTCTGAATATCCTATGAAGCTGATCAACAAAGTGTTGAGGGTCCTATATGAAATCTGTCCCTATAAACTGTGGTGGATTTAAGGCAAGAAATTCATGAACTCTTGAACTTTCGGGCCCTTTAGAAGGTCCAACAACATCAAATCCAACTGGATAGTGTTGTGCAGCTACTAACTTGGCTAACATATAAACTGCATTCTTGAAATCCTGATCAGATGGAATAGGAGGAACTAAAGGTTGTACTGTTGGTGGAGCTAGGGTCATTTAGCCCTCGGAGGCTCCTAAAGCGGTGGGGAAGCTATAGGGGGCTGATAAGATGTATCCCCCTAGGTATCACAATAGGCTACATCTGTGGTACCTTGCTGGTACCCTCGCATGCAACTGTATCTAGCCCCTGGCTAGTTGTGGTTTGTCTGGTGTCAGCCATCTCTATCTGCATACAAATATCAATTATAAACCAGAAACCTTAACCCTTAAGACACCGTTCTATAGCATGAGGTGGGCAAATGAAGGATAATGATTTTAACATGCCTAGTAGCTTCTTGCTTATCGAATGTGGTGCACAACACATTTATAAAAAAGACTCTACTAGACACGGCTTGCGCACTCCCTAGGATAAATGTTGCTTTGATACCAAGTTTGTCACACCCCAAACTCAAGGGGCGCAACTTAGGCTCGAGCCAACCCTGCTGAACCATTTGCTACTAGCACATGACAGCCACACATAATCAAGAAAACAAACAAGTATATCTCGGCTTAAAATTAAGCCATCGACCGGCAAGGCCCCTATCAACAGAGTTATGAAAGGAATATCTACTCCCAAGAGTTCATATAAATAAATACCCAACTAGTACATAAGTCCTGATTGGGCCGTCGAGGCCAGCATGATCTCTATACCTAAATGGAAAGCAGGTATATATCAAGACAATACATCAAACAACTAATAAGCTTCAGCAAACCAACAAACTAGGCCAGCATTTCCATAACATAGCAATACACCCCACACACTAGTCTGTAAATCTCTAAGAGTAGTAAATATTAGCGGGACAGGGCCCTAGCCTACCCAAAAAATATATACAATTAAAACTAACAAACCTCCCAACTTTGGCAGCTCCGGATGAAAGGGGCTAGCCAACTAAATAAAAGTCAATCCTGCTGCTGAGGGGGTCTACTGGGTCTTCTGTCTGGACCTATAATGATGAATGCGGTACCCCCAGGCAATGGGGCATCACTACAATATAATGTAGCGAGTATGAAAGGCAATATACTTTCAGCAGTTATCCTAATATACTAGGAATAATCCGATAAATAAATCAAGGATAAGATAAGTGTACTGACCTGCTCGTCAATCTAAACATATAAGAAAAATAAAACAACAACCTAACCAAGCACCCATAAGCTCGGCAGGTACAAACAACACAAAAGACCACCTACCTAGGCCCACATAAGCCTAGAAGGTGCCAATCAATCTATATACCCCTATTGGTAGTCCCCTTGACTCGTAGGCAGTCATATAGCCCTCTTAGGCAATAATATAGTCCCGTAGGCAGCACATATCTCTCTTAGGCATCAATATAGCTTAAAGAAAACTCAAAACCCTCTTAGGCAACAACATGGACCTATAGGCAGCACATAGCTTACTTAGGCGTCAATATAGCCCAGTAGGCAACTCATAGCCCATGTAGGAATTAATATAGCCCCGTAGGCAGAACATAGCCCTTCTAGGCATCAATATAGCCCCATAGGCAGACCAAAGTCCTTCTAGGCATAGATCACATTTCTGCGGCTAACCATAATAGCCCCAAGGGCAACAATAACACTCCAATAGACTGAAATTGAGCAATTTAGCTATAAGCAAACTACATGAATAGCTTCTACGTCGTGTCCAACATAGGGACACTACTAACTGAATAAAAATTCCAACAAGGGAGGATTATATTCACTCGAGCAGCCAATAATCAAGAATAACAACTACAAGTATAACAAAGATAACAACCCAATTGCATTGCTCCTAAACTTTAAGGAAGCATCTCATAAGAAGGGAATAGCCTTAACTTACCTTTTTCGCTAAATTCACGTGACCTAACGACTTTTACTCACAACCCCCTCAATATTACAACAAGGCACGACCATAATCAATACACAAGAATAGAAAATACCACGATAATCCAATAAAAGCTGTGTATTTCCATCAGAAATTGCTATTTGCAGCTTATAAAAGCTAGAGTCGATGAAAGAAGGGTCTTACCTCGATCTTAAGTTCGTAATACACCTCAAAACCTTAAAATCTATCTAAACCCTTGTTGTCCCAACACCAAAGTATGATATGCTACGAAATTGATAAAACAAATTATACCATGATGACGAGCTCAACATGTAGAACAACTTTTGTGAAGGCTTAAGTCGAGAAAATCTATAACTTTGTTGATCCTAGAAATGGGTTTTCTAAGTTTCAGGTTCTTCACTTAAAACAATGAAGAAAAAGTTGAAGAAGAAGTTACATAAAAAGCTCCACCGACCTAGGGCCCCACCTCACGTGCCTGATTTCGTAGTCTCACAAATTTGCAATCATCTCTCTATTTTAAAGTTGTATTAACATACGGTTTGATACGTTGGAAACTAGACTCGTATACCATCAATTTGGTAGGACGTGGGCCCCATAAATCATTATAGATTGGGAGAAAACCTCTGAGACATTTGACCCAAATTTTAGAGAAATCTTTAAAAAGAAACTTACGATAACTTTCGCAAACCTTTATTTTGCCACTTACCTAGCTTCAAAACTTGAGATACAACCCTTGAACACTTAAAATATGACATACCACATCATTCTTAATTTATTACTCACCCTCTTTCTCTTTCCATGAAAGTACGAGTTAATATAGGCGTTTTGAAAAGTTAGGTGTTACAAATCTATTACTTTACTTTTGTTTATATTATACTGTTTCGTTTTGTTGAGTGCATCTCTAGCATGTATTTTGTTCTCTCTTAATGCTGCAACCCCCCATGAGTTTTGAAAATCATGAAATTCTTGAAGTTTTCATTGGTAATGATTTGACAAGTGATTGTGTTGTATATGATGTCTTGAATAGTACTCATTATGAGCAGGATGTAGAGTGTTGGTGTTGCGAGAATGAAATCGATATGGTTGAAGTTTTCAGCGTTCTCTTTGAGCCTTTTGTTGACTAGTTACGTTTTGATGTGAGTCTTTCAATGAACATCACACATATACTTTTTCTCTTTTCGGGATGTGCTAAATGAGAGTATTTCAAAGTTCCATATGTGGTGAGGTCTTACTTGAAAGCATGTATCTGGAGTTATAGAATTTGTCTTGTTAGTCCAATTAGTTGAGTTTTGGTGAATGTGAGGTGTGATCTTGGGCAACAATTCAAATAGGGAAACCAAATGTCCATAATCTTTTGTGACTACCTTGTGAGAGTATGCATCCATTTTGGCTCCATTTGAGCCTAAACCCATTTATATGTAAAACAAAAAGAAAGCCGCTTGAATCAAATTGTCCCTACCTTCTCACCTAATATCCTTTTTGAAGGATTGTTATGTTTGGAAAGCAAACAAACTTAGGAAAAAAGCCTAAGGTTGAGTAAGAAAGGAAGGAGGAGTGAAAGCTGAGTGAAAGGCAAAGAAATATGACATGACACTCAACTTTGAAGTTTGTTAAAACAACAAGGAACCCCTCCTTATATAAAAAGGGGAGTCATTGTAATGAAAATGTTCTAGAAAAATGAAAATGAAAAAGAGAAGTGATGAAATAGAGGGGATTCCAAATAAATAGAGTGAAAAGTTAAAGTTTGAGATATTAAATGAGAAAGAATGAAATTAATTTGAGTAAAGGTGAAGATGATTGCAACAATGCTTTGAAAAGGTAAAGTCACCGAGCCAACTTGACCATACCTTAACTCTCAGCTCCATTAGAAGCCTAAAAGAACCTTGAGATCTTGCATGAACCATGTTGTATGATGATTGGAAAATATGGGCAAACTTATGAAACAAAGCTTGCATGTGTTTCTCTTTGGAGAGAGTGATAGTTGCTTTGATTCCTTATATCTTTGTTGATTTGCTTTGTGAGAGCATTAAATTGTTCTTGATCTGATGGCACTTGAATGCATTTATTGAAACATGTTCTTGCATTAGAAAAGAAGCTAAAGTGAGCTTGATCATGTGTTGAGACAAACTAGAAATCATTTGACGTTTTTTTTTCATGATTGAGTGTAGCATGTTGTTGATAGTAGGCTTGCTATAGCACATTCATGTTAGCTCTCATTAAGTACTGTTGTAGACACCCTTATTGAGCTATTTGTAGTCTTGATTTACTTGAGGACAAGCAAAATTTTTAGTTAGGGGTGTTGATGAGTGGTAGAGTTGCACTCATTTGAGGTCTTGTTAGCTCAATAATTAGTATCCTCAATGTCTAATTGTGTCCTATTTTTATAAAACACTGATGATTTGCAACAACAAATACAAACGGACAAAACAAGGATTGATGTTTGAAAAAATGGCCAGAAATGCAAAAAGAAGTGCAAACTATGTATTGTTGATCGCTAATCGAGAAAGGCAGGCACGATCTCACCCAAAATGACAATGCATAGCACTTATGTCTATCGAAACAGACCAGCGAACTCCATTGGAGTAGGAAATGCACAGAATGAGAAGGGTGACCTTGCTTATTGTCTCCAAAAGTGAAAGTGCGAGGAGAAAAGTTCAATGCTTGAAAGGCGAACCAAGGTGGTACTCATCTACGCACCGAATGTGAGAGGCTGACTCAAATAAATTCACCGACTGAGGTTCAAACACCTGAAGCCTAGAGCATGGAAAGGCGAGCTGAAGCACATGAGGTGATTCGCCAAACGAGCTCAATGATTCTGACTAATGTTGTCGAATGAGATGTGCATTGGGTTTTTGGGACAAATTTTAGGGAAGTATAAATAGACCAAATGAGAGAAAAATTTGAGAGTCGAGTTCAGGATTTTTATTCTATAGTCGAGAGTTTTGAACTATAGAGAGAGAAAACACTTGATCTTTGTGAAGAACACTTTCTAGCTTTTGGGTTTCTAATCTTGGCTCTTGAATTGATAAATTGAAGTTAAATCCAATGTGGGTTCACTTGTAATTGTTTAATTTCATGTTACTCATGACTGCTTTCATGAAAGATATATTTTCTTCACTTTTGTGATGGGTGGCTAAAACCCCAAGATCTAAGGGTGAAATTATGGGGTTGGGTGTTTATTTCATGTAGTATGTACTGTATTATTCTTTGTTTTGTTGTTGTTCATACATGAATTTGGGCTAATTAGCATGGAGTTAATTTATGGGTTAAGGTTACAAACTTAATTCCTACTTCCAATCTCTAGTCGATGCTTGTGAGAGATTAATTAGAGTGGGTAATTAGTTCAATACTAGAAATTTAGGCTTGATCTCGTAACTTGTTTTAAAATAAAGGTTATGGGACATATCTCTTTTCCCTGTTTCTGCATCGAAAGAAAGAATAGAGTAATGTATTGTGTTGTTTAGTTTGACATTTAGATGAAACTAAAAGAGATTCTATGCATTAATGGTTTGAGATGGAAAGATGATTAGCATCACTGAAGATGACCTAGCCTATTCATGAATGGTCATCACTATAGAGCGGCACAATTATCCCTATGTGACATCGATTTCCAAACCCGCACCCCTAAATTTATTCTTGACTCTTGAATTCTCTAAAGTTTTAATTTAATTGTGATATTTGATAACGAAAGCTTTCTATTAAATTGGTGAAATGATCCACCCACATGTTCTTACTATTACAAGTGAGCAATTTTAAAATTCAAGTTTCTTGATAGGAATTCTCTACTACATACAATTCCTTGTGGGATTTGACCTCGACTCTTTGTTGGATTTTTATTGACAATGACCGATGTCCCTTTAATTTGTTTTAAGAAGGACATTTGAGTGTTCATCATACGACGACATCTAGAGTGTGAGACTTAACTAAAGTTAATCCCCTAGAGTTTCATGGTTCTATGGTTGAAGAAGATCCTCAAGAGTTCATTGATGAGGTGTATAAGGTTTCGATGGTCATGGGAGTGACTTCAGTGGAAAAGTCGGAATTGGCTGCTTATCAACATAGGGGTTTTGCTCAAGTTTGGTTCAACAAATTGATGGAAGAGAGAACGGTTGATGCAGGTCCTTTTGATAGGGAAAAAATTAAGGTTGCTTTCCTCGATAGGTTCTTTCCCCTTGAGATGAGGGAGGAAAAGGTACTTGAATTCATCAACCTTCATCAAGGAAATATGAGTGTGAAGAAGTATGATTTGAAGCACACATTTGTCACAATATGCTCCTACTATGGTTGCTGATCCTAGGGCAAGGATGAGTAAGTTTGTTTCAGGAGTGTACAAAATGGTGGTTAAGGAATGTCTTACGCCATGCTTATCAGTATATGGACATTTCTTGTCTTATGGTTCATTCTCAATGATAACGCTCAACTACACCTTTTAAAATTCAAAGTGTAGGCGGTCGCTAATAAGTATAAACCTAACGATAAGTTGGGGTCGATCCCACAAGGAGCGATACAGTAAAGAATTCAATTATGAAGTGTAGAAGTGCTCTAATCATTTGTAGAAGTAAGAGAATACGCAACATAAAGTTAATCAATGAGTTTTGATTATCAATATCAAAGGGTGAATTTAGTAACCAATTGTTACCCGAAACGAATAGCACAGATTTTGATTAAGTATAATGATGGCCTTAGGGGTGTGTGAGCAATCGACTACACATTTCGCCTAATAGGTAACTAACAATTTCTTGAAATTGTTGACTCTCAATGGGTAGGATAGGTTGTAGATATAAAAACCATTTTTCAATTGGTTATTATGCTTCAAGTGAGTTCTTTAGAACTTCAACAAGGTTAGCATTACGAAACAACCTAATTCCTTAAAACAACCCACTTTACCAAGCTAGGTAGTAAAGACGTATGACAATACGATTATCAATCATTTACTTGACTCTAAATCACTTTCGCCACTACTAGAAATTTGACCTAATGCAATGCTTATTCGGCAAGAATTTTACAACTGTGGCAATAGAGTATGTGTTGCCACAGTTATGACCGTTGCCACATATCCTTCAAACAAATAGAGTAATTCTTAATATAAGTCGTGGCATCATCTAAATAATCGCCGCTATAGAATATCTATGGCCACATACTTATTAACCGTGGCAAAATAACACCTGTGGCAATGGTTTGTTTAAGTGAAAAGTAAATAAAATTGCCCAACCCACGAATTTGATGTGTAAAAAATTTTTTCCCTCCACTAATTTCATTGACTGGCACTTTTTTTATTTTAGTCAACAAAATACATTCCAAATACCCATTCCACTTCTCCAATAAACCAAAATCAAAGTGATGAGTGCGTGGCCTTCTTCTCCAATAATCAAATCAAAGCCCTAAAATTTCAGAACTTCGGTGACTCCTTCGTCTTCAACAACAAATTTTGAGCTCCGATGAAGAAATCAGTTTCAGTGATAAGCTAAAGTGGTCTTCTTCTCCGGTGTGAAGTGTTCATCTTCAGTGGTCTTCTTCTCCAAAAGTAGTCTTCTTCAAAATTAAGCTTCTGCAGATAAAGGTGTACTATTTTTAAGGTGATTTCTAAGTCCTCATTGTCTCTATTTGGTTATACATGTACTATTTTCCAAAATCAGAAATTCCATGTAAGGGCTTCTAAATAATCTTAAAGAATAACAAATGGGTTTGTTGAAATGTATGTTATTTGTTCTGATTTAGGTCTGTTTGACATAATCCATTTGTAGATTAGAGTTTGTAACTCAAATTTTGTGAAGATTAGATAACTTTGTGAAAAATCATTGTGAAGTTGGGTTTCATTTTTATGGAACAACTAATGTTTTGTAGTTGATTTTGTCCTAGGGCTTTGAGTATTTTGATTTGCATTATGAGTTTTGTCTATCTATGTGAACTATAATTTTTCATTTGTCTAAAGTTTGAAGTATTTTGATTTGCTTATCATTATGAATGTTGCCAAATTATACTGATATAGGTACTATCATAAATGATACATTAAGTTGAACAAAATATGTTTTCAACTGATGTGTAATATATATAAAACAATTGGTGAAAACTCCATTTTATTGGATTTTGGATGTTGAAACATATTGCTCATGTTTTCTCTTTTAATTTATTTATAGTATCTCCATAATGATTGTTCTAGTATGTTTATTTATGTTTTGGAAAAATTTCATGTTCCTAAGCTTCCGTGTTCTGGAAAACCACAATGTATGCATATGTTTCATCACTTTATGACCATTGTGATTTCTCTAGTTTTATGGCTGATGAGAAGTACGTTTTCGACATCTCTGTCCTGTATAGAAACTTCACATTCCCTTTAAGTGGAACATTTTATTTTTGTTGTCGAAAGTTTGCTAGCAGCTTGTTCTGAAAAGGCCAAGCATAATATAACTCTTTGTCTATGCAACATACTAGTGTTCCAGATCATTTCTCCTTTCCTCAACCTAGTGAGTTCACCTAATATTATCATAGTTGTTGTGAATGAAAATGTAGCAGATGCAGTGTCCCCTGTTATATCAATTCTGCTCTTGCTCATTAGCTCTAGGATTTGTACTACCCTAGGATACTTTCATGTGTACTGCTGTTTGGTTAATAGTTTAAAGTTATCTAAAATGATCTCATCAAGACATTTCTTGAAAACCAAGTTGTAAAATTGCCAGGAGCAACATTACACCCAACAGAATCATGAATTATAGGAAATCATGCCCTTACATAATTTTTTTCAACCTTCAACAAAATAATGAATTATAGAAAATGTGAATAACATTTATTGATTGCTAAACTGCCAAAACCAAAGATAATTACCTCATCTTCGCTAGATAGATTCACACTTCTTTATCAAGTACTTTGGATGAACAAAACTGGAATATTCCCATCCCTGCAGTAGAATGTAAAATATATTTCAGTGAAAAGCAAAAAAGGTGCATAGATGCTTCTCAAATTCTCAAGCTAAAGGCAACTTAAATCAAATGCTAAATTTGTCCTCACAACACACTTTATGCAATCATGTTATTTTTTGTTTAGAATTAATCTAAATGTACTCAGACTTAAAGTATAACCAACTTGAAGGTCAGCTCAAGTGATCCTGAAAAGAAACAAAGTAGTCACCATAATCTGTCATTTTTTCTGTGTAGTAAGGCAGTACTTGCAATGTACTATAGAATAAATTGATGAATTAAACTATCAAGTAAAATATAGGTTATGTAACTAAATTGCACTTACCTAATGACCTATATTAGATCATTTACAATCATGATTTTGTTAAAAACAAAAAGGTAAAAGAATATCTTGAAACTTTGAAAGGTAAAATTCTGTTGATATTGCTTGTACTCATGAATTATTTGCTTGAATATTTTGCTCATGTAACATAGGATATTCAATGGATGTTGGAGATAAAAGTTGGATGGATCTCTGAAGATCCACCGATGAGTATATCCATGGAGTTAATGACTTTCTAGATAAGGCATTTGAACGAGCATCCCAAGGAGATGAAATATTATGTCCTTGTAAGAAGTGCTTTAATCGTTATTGGCATTGTCGAAATGTGGTGGAGGATCACTTGATTTGTCATGGGTTTGTTCATGGATACACCAAATGGGTTTTCCATGGAGAAGGGTTTTCCTCAAGAAATACGCCACATCCAACCAATGATGATGAAACTTTCGACAGAGAAGACGGTATTGATAAACTACTTCAAGATACTTTTAGAAATGTAGCAGATGACCTAAGGCATGGAGGAGTAAGAGAGGGACTATCTGAAGATGCAAAGAGATTCTTCATATTAGTGGAAGAAGGGAAACAAGAGTTGTATCCGGGGCGTAAGAACTTTTCTAAGTTGAATTTCACCATTCGGTTATACTTGTTTAAATGTATTCACAAGTTGAGTAATGTAGCCTTTTCAGATTTGTTAGACTTGATAAAAGAGGCATTTCCCTTTGCTCAGATACCCGAGTCTTTCTACAAGGCAAAAAAGGTGATAAAAGATTTGGGTCTTCATTATAAAAAAATTCATGCATGTACTAATGACTGCATGTTATTCTGGAATGACACTGCAAAGTTAGACAAGTGCTCAGTGTGTGGATCTTCTAGATGGAAGAATGTTCGTGATGACTTGACTAATAAGGTCACTAAAATTCCAGCAAAGGTTTTAAGGTACTTTCCTTTAAAGCCTAGTCTTCATTGGATATTCATGTGTTCTGAAACATCTGTAGCTATGAGATGACATGATACTGAACGACCCAAAGATGGAAATTTAAGACATCCTGCCGATGGGGAAGCTTGGAAGGATTTTGATTCCTTGCACCCTGACTTTGCTAGTGATGCTCGTAATGTTAGATTGGGTCTTTCAAGCGATGGTTTTAATCCATTCCAAACTATGAGCATTTCCCATAGCACATGGCCGGTTATGTTGATGAATTATAACTTACCACCATGGATTTGCATGAAGTCGGAGTATATAAAGTTGTCAATGATTATTCCAGGTCCATCGTCTCCTGGAAATGATATAGATGTATACTTACAATCACTGATTGCAGAGTTGAAGGAACTATGGGAAGTGGGAGTGGAAACATATGATGTTGTAACAAATCAAACATTTATAATGCGTGCAGCTTTATTGTGGACAATTAGTGATTTTCCAGCATTGGCAATGCTTTCCGGATGGAGTACCAAGGGGAAATGGGCATGCCCCACTTGTAATCATAATACTTGTTCCCAATATCTCAAATATTGTCGTAAGATGTGTTATTTGGGTCATCGAGCATTTTTACCTCATGATCATCCATATAGAAGAGATAAAAAATCCTTTAATGGTAAAGAGGAGCATAAAGTTGCACCTACTCCCTTATCAGGCGTACCAGTTCTTGAAGAACTTCGTGAATTCAATAATGTTTTTGGAAAGAGCCAAAAGAAAAGAAAATGAAAGAATGATGGTCCATGGAAAAAAAATCCATATTTTTTGAGTTGCCATATTGGGTAACCAACAAAGTGAGGCACAATCTTGATGTGATGCACATAGAGAAGAATATTTGTGATGCATTGCTTGGGACTTTATTGGATATACTTGGAAAGTCCAAAGATCATATAAATTCTCGCTATGACTTGCATGAGATGGGGATACGCAAAGAGCTTCAACCAGTAAAAGATAGTGATACTGGAAATATTCATTTGGCTAAAGCTTGTTTCTCTATGAAACCAGAAGAGAAAAGGTTATTTTGCACCGTTTTAAAAGATGCCAAGTTACCAAAATGATTTACCTCTAATATATCAAGTCGTGTGCAAATTGAAGAAATGAAAGTATCAAGATACAAAAGCCATGATGCTCATTTCATATTACATTAGTTGTTCCAGGTTGTTGTCAGAAAAGTGTTGCCCAAAAATGTGTCTTTGGTCTTGATTAGATTGGGAAATTATTTTAGAGCCATATGTAGTAAGGTTATAAAAAGAAGCGATCTTGAGAAAATGAAGGCTGAAATCATAGATATAGAATGTGAGCTTGAAAAGATTTTTCCTCCATCCCTTTTTGATATAATGACACATTTTCCTATTCATTTAGTGGATGAAATTAAGCTTGGAGGCCCGACTCATTTGCGTTGGATGTATTCTATTGAAAGAACTATGTGTGACTTTAAGGGGCTTGTTCGTAATCGAAAAAATCCAGAAGGGGCAATAGTAGAGGGTTTTTCAGCTATAGAGTGTTTGACCTTTATTTCGAGATACCTACCTGATATGGTGAAGACAACATTTAGTAGGTATCAAACCGAAGATGATGAGGACAATCAAACAGAAGAAGGTGATGTTTCTCCTTTATTTCCTAAGACAGGTCATCCAATCAGAAGTATGAATAAAAGAAAATACAAGACTTTTAACATGGAGCATCATGAGTGGTTTGAAGCTCATCGATATGCTTTGTTCAATACTGGAGATGAAAAAGTAGAGACATTCATAAAGTAAGATAAAATAGTCATTTATTTTTAAAAATCATTTATATGTTATGATAATGTGTTTTAAATTCCATTAATAAATATACATTGTTTAAATTGCATATCATGCTTGCAGGGAACATAAGCATTTAATTGATAATCGTACCAGAGGAAATGCATGGGTAAAAGCACAGATCCATAGTAGAGAATTCAGTGATTGGTTTAGGGATAAAGTTAAAAATATTGAAGTGTCCAATCACTTAAGATGGCTAGCTAAAGAGCCTAATTTTGTGGCTAAAAGATATACTGGATATTTCATTAATGGATATAGATTTCATACAAAGACACGGGATGACCCTTGCAAGACTCAGAATAGTGGAGTGACTTTGTCAGCAACAACAGATAGTTTTGCTAATGCTAGGGACCAAAATCCTATCGATGGAATGGTTATCTATTATGGAATTATTCAGGATATTATTGAGATTGATTATTGGGGTTGCTTTAGTGTTGTACTTTTTAGATGTGATTGGTTTCATAACGAAGTCGATGAATATGGATTGACTCGGGTATACTTTAATAAAAAATGCAGCACGAATGATCCTTTTGTACTAGCATCTCAAGTGCATCAAGTTTTTTATGTGGATGACCCAATTGAGAAAAGTGTATATTATGCAAGAAATAAAGTCCCAGTGGATTTGTATGATTTGGAGGAAGAGAATTGTCCTAATATTGAAGAAACATTTTGGAGAGAGACTAACGATGACATTGGTTCATCAAAAATAGTACTCGATGTAGATGTTAGATGGTCGAGAGAAGATCTCCCTATTGATATCATTGATCTGCCTGCCCTTGCACAACATTCAGAAGATGTAACTATGGAAACATCAGAAGAGGAGGATGACTTTGATGATACCGATTGGGATTGGATGGAGGATAATGATTGACAAAGGATCTTCCGAACTTGTTCAAATACATTCTCTTCTTAACTTTTTTGTAGTGAGTAATAAATACCTTTTGAGTTGCATCATATAAAGTATGAATGTCGATTGGACTCTATTTGGATTTCTGCCTATTTGCTATTGCTAGTTGTTTCATTTCTGCTTATTTGTTCTGGAATATTTTCTTGCTAATGTTGGTACGTACTATAGATGTATTAGTAATTAAGATTCTTTATTTATTGCTTTGTTATACTTCTCTTTGCATCTTCTGCCATTTCTCTAAAATCCCATTGAGTAGCAGGCTCTCGAAAGTTAGATTTCAAACTAGTTAAGATATAAATTAGTTAATCAACTTCAGCTTGAATCCATTGCTTGTTATTCATCTTCCCTGAGCTAGAATTTTCCTTGTTGGATGGTTGAAAAGTGATTTCTTGACCAGCAAATTTTTTAAAATAAGAAACAAGAGGAGAATTATTCTTGATAATATGTTTCAGCTACTGATCCTATGGTTGTTTGTTCTTCTCACTTTCATTGTTTTTGTTCTTCACATTTGAAAATTCTGCACTAAGAGGCTTCTTTTGTCTTATTTTGCACAGATTTAGATAGTCATGAGTCAACAAGAGTCTTCAAAAAGAAACAAAAGAGCAAAAAATAACACATATGCTAAACCTAGATCATTATCATTCTTGGCAAATAAAAAACGACGGCTATTGACAACAAATGAAATTGTTCAAGCTATAGAGTCAGAGAAAGGACATCTGCTTAAATTGATTGAACAACAACCAGAAGCACCACAATCTGAAGCTAATGGACAATCTGTAGAGGAGCAGCCTCTTGAGCAGGAACCTATAGAGGATCAAGTGCAAATGAACTCTGTCACTCCTCCAACTGGTGAACAACCTGAAGAACAAGGTAACATATAAACTTAGAAACTTACTAAATTCATCTATGAATTCTAATTTCTTATATTTTCTTATAGCTGAAGGTGATTCCAGTAAAAACAAAAGAGGTCAAACGCAAATGCATAATGTACATGCACGAAAAGAGCGTAAACTGATCTTATTGAATAAGCTAAATCAACCGGTTGGTCCTACTGAAGACGTTGTGACAGAGTTAAGTAGCTTTCTAGGTACATTGGCAAGAAATGCGACTCTTTGCCCATTTGATATATTTGATTAGAGGAGCATGGATACTAAAAAGGATTTATGGGATTATACTAAGGTTTGGAGTTTCCAATATTTAATTTCTTGTAAAATTATTTTACTTCAATTGGCGAACTAAATGACACCAAATTGTAGGAGAAATACATTATTCCTGAAGCTGCAAAAGATTGGGCTTTGGTAACAATTCGAGAGGCTTGGAGAAGGCATAGACGTGACTTGAAGATAAATTATTACGATCCATATGACAATGATGAAATTCGAATGGCAAAAAAGCCCGGTCATATTCCAAAATGTCAGTATAGAGAGCTCCTTAAATATTGGAAGTCTGAGAAATTCAAGGTAAAATGTACTTCAGAATCTCAAACATCCAGCTTATTCTTCTCCTGATCTCTTTTGTGATATAATTGCTGCTGCAACTTTATTTTTCTTTAACTTTCTCTTCTGCTATTCTCTCTGTTGCAATATTGTTACAGCTTGTTACTTCTTCCAGTGTGGTATTCACAAATGTAACAGGATAATTTTTTTGACATGTTGAGGATAATAAAACTTTATGAAATGTTGTTGGGAGTGAGGGAGGGCTTTTCTGCCCTTTCTTATAGGGAATAACAAACACTTCAATAAAAAGAGTGGTTATCAGTCATTTTTTCTTCTCTTATCTTGTTCCTATGATCCTATCTATAGCTCACAATTGTCAAATTTGCATAGGATGTCTTCATTTTCATTATTAAATTATGATTTGATATTGGTATATGAAAAAGGTAACAATATCTTCATCAGCAAGAAGATAGTTGGTTGTGTTCTGACTTGAATAAGATAAATGATTGACCAAAGGGTGGCTGTAACTGTTATTATCTATGTTTATCACATTTCCTTCGACTAAAAGATATGCTAGTAAGTAAGAAAGAAATAATCAGTGAATGAAGACAATCAAAGGATAATCAGACCAATATAACATGCAGCTGCATTTTCATTGAGGGTGCAATGCTTCCGAGAAAGTGAATCATCCTAATTTCTTGCCTGAAGGGTAATCAACTTTCTCTTCTGCTATTAAGGTTAACTGAACTCTTCTGCTATTCTTTTCTCTGTTTCATAAAGTTTTATTATCCTCAACATGTCAAACTCAGTAATTTCATTTAGAAGTTGATAAGATATAAATGTAACAGGATAAAAAGTAACGTGTTCAACTCTTTACTCAAAAAGAAAAAATCTTAAGAACTTATTTATTAGTTAAGTTTGATCGCTGAAATTTGCATCAAGGTTCACTAAACTAAGTGCCCTTTTGGATAAACTTAGTTTGATCAGTGAAATCTACAGATTAGTTTTAGCTTCATATGACAGTAACATTCGTACTTACAAAGCATATTCTTTAGTTGGATTTGTTAAAAAAGAAATATTGAGACATTCACCTCGTCTAGTACATTCTGTAGCACCAATATGCCTTTGGTTAACATTATTGATTCATTTATTTGCAGAAAATGTCTGAAACAAATACTAAGAACCGAAAAAAGCTGATGAATCCACACACAGCAGGCAAAAAGAGTTTTGCTTTAATCCGCAGTAAATTGGTGTGTTCTCTTATTTATTATCTAGGCTTAACCTTTTATTTAAGAAATTCCTGATATCTATTTTTATGTGACTAGGAAAAAGAAAAGGAATCTGTATCTGCTAAGGAGCTCTTTGTGGTCACAAGAACAAGAAAACCTGATCGTTTGTACAAGGCATCAAATGAGAACACAACTAGTAAAATTGTACGAATACTGTCAATATAATATTTTTTTATTAAGACAAATTATTTATTCTAAATTTTAATTTACAAGACTGCTTGTTGGATATGTTTTCTTAGGCTGAAATGGAGGAAATTGAAAAGCAAATGAGCACAAATGGTCAGTCTGTTGATGCATTTTCAGCTGTCATGGGTCCTGAACATCCGGGACGTCTAAGACTATATGGAGTGGGGGTTACAAAGACAACTCTGAAAAAGAAAGTTGACAATTCTAAACCAACTTTAAATGCAACAAATGATGTAGTGCAACAAATGCAAGAAAGGATGCAAAAAATGGAGAAACAAATGGAGGAACAAAGGAGAACTATGCGACAAGAAGTTATTGCTGATGTAGTTGCACAACTTCAGCATGCAGGATTAATTGATCCTAACATACTAGCAGCATTGTCCGTTCCTTCACCAAGAGAAGCTACTTCTGCTCAAACAGCTGAGCAAGGTTAGTGTGGCTAAATCTCTATTTAGACTATTTCTTCTTCTCCTTCTACTACTACTTTATCTTTCTCTTGCAACTCTTCTTCATTTCTCTGTTGCGACTGTACTTTCTCTTGACAGTAGAAAACATTAATACTCTTGGCTACACTTAACAGTGTATTTTCCGATTTCCTGGTGGACTAGTTTGTTAACTGAATTGATGGTGATTTGAGTTTTGTAAGCTAGCCCTCCTGATCATTGCCTAATGAATCTCGAGACAATTTCATATTTATATTATATTACACGTATGTTTTAGCCTGAAAACTCTTTCTAGTGGCTTTTTTTGAATATTGTATCTCCCCCAGCAAAGTTCTCTATTGTCAATTCTTTTCTCTTATTGTAGCATTTTAATGTTTGTTGGACTGCTGTGAATGGCCTGTGTTAGCAGACACCTCTTGTGAATGGCCTGTGTTATCATTTTTTGCTTCTTTTTTTTTTAGAGGGTTGGTGTTGGCTTCTATGTTTCCTCCCATTTTTCCTAACCCTACTTCTTCCCCTACTTTTAGTGTCTGGCTAATCTGAATAAGATTTTCCAGTTCTGTTCATTAAGATTGTTTCTCGTGGACTGTTTTGATTACTTTTACAGCTAAGATTCCACCCCCAATAGTATACTTACATTCTTCCATCATCATAACGTAGTAGTCTTTTGATTTGAAGATGATTGGAAGCATTCCATTGTGTTTTAAATGTCTTGCAATCACTGCTTCTCTTCCGTGGTGTACTTGGTTAACATACTAGTCATTATAGGCAAGACAATGACATTGGAGATATGGATGGCAGGTATTGACTGTGTTTGTAATGATGGGGGTTAATAAGGATGAAAATTTCATCCTTGTACAAAAAGTGCCCTATACATAGACTATAAGTTTGGATGTAACTCGAAGATAGACTCACATCTGAGATAACATGTCCCTAAAGGGTATAAAAATAACTGAAAATAAAAGTGCATAAATACATGTTAGAAACTGAAATGTCTTTTTTTAATTCTGATCTTGAGATTAGGCCTGCCATACTGATCATTCTTCAGTGCAACTTCCACTTGTCTAGGCAAACAAAACACCTCAGTAAAGAATGTGTCATGCTTTACCATGACTCTAACATTGGCTAGTAAATCAGCGACTTCATTAGCTTCTCTGAAACAGTGAGTTTTTCTAAAATTGCTAGTCTTCATGATCTGTTAATAGTTGGCTTTGCTCTTTCAATCTTGCTGCACAACTCTTTCCAACTACCTCTGAAATTAAGACATGGAAAGTGTTTGTTAAGAATTAGAATCATCAATCTTTCTACCTGTTCCGCAACTCTGTAAGTAGAAACCTTTGAGCCTTCAAATCTCGATTTGCATCTAGGCTTCCAAATCTCCCAGCTCAAAACTGTAGGGAGGCATTCTAAGACATGAGGAAGTAGATATCACTTAAAAGGCTGGTCTATCAAACACTATATGGTAGTTGCACAGACCAGTGAAGAAAAACCAGCCATGTTCTGTACTTGAATAGAGACTCTAGCTGGTATAATTCCCAGAAGCAGTATGCAAATATCTCCTACAACTATGCTATTTTCTTGATGTCATTTGAATCTTATTGAATTTTTTTTTACTTTTGGTAAGTAAATATTTTATTTACCAAGTAAACGTTACAAAGGATAAAGTAGTCGGTATAGACATAAGCTCTATCCTTGCTAAACAAAGTTCTCACATCTGCTAGCTATCTCTATGGGTAAGAATTTAAAGTGCTTAATCTAGTAGCTATTCTTGGATACCTAATGCCTCTTCCATGTATCTCCTTAATTATATGCCTGATCAAATAGCTTATTGACTGCTGTTTTTGTTGAAAAATTCTGGTATTGCGCTCTAGCCATAAATGATAAACTTTGTTTACCATTGCCATTCTATACACAAGGGACTTGTTGCTTCTCCCTTTCATGTAGTGCACTGCCCAATTTATCTCATTAGTCCAGTTCATTGCATTTCTTTCTATTCCTTGCTAATGTAGTATACTCTCCACAACTCTGTTGCATATGCACATTGAAAAAAAAATGTGATCATGATCTTCATCTACAGATTGGCATAAGGACAGGTTAGTACTTGAATGATTCCCCACTTTGCCAATCTATCTTTGGTTGCAAGTCTTCTTTTCACTGCTAAATACATGATGAACAACCACTTAGGGGCTCCAAAGTTTGTACAATGGAAATCTTTTTAGTACTCAAGGGCACTCCAATTAAGGTACCTAAAATGTAGTTCACCTTTCACATATTGTAACTCCTGCAGTATCTCCTCTTGCTGTTGTTTATTGACTCCTCCAAAATAGACACTACTCTTTTCTTCATTTGCAACCAGACCTGAAACTTTAGAGAACATCATAAAACAATTTTTAATACACTTCAATGATTTTATATCACCTCTACAAAACACTAGCAGATCATCAGCAAAGCTCAACTGCACTATTTTCTTTTTTTTGCATCTAGGATGATAGTGGAAATCAGAATTTTTCTGCAAGTACTTTAAAATTCTAGTCAAGTAATCCATGGCTAGCTAGCACAAACAGGTAAGGAGACATTGGATCTCCTTGTCTCACTCCCGTCTTGGCCTTAAAAGGAGTTGTGCTATATCCATTTATCTGGATAAAATAAGTGATTGTAGTAACACATTGCATGATCCACTACTGAATGACTTTGGTTGGCATTTGAAGCTCCTCCAGAATCTGTTCCAAGAATGACCATTATTCCAAAGAATCATATGCATAAATCTTATTGAATTTTATGCATGTTGTAGATATAGAGTGATAACTTTAAAATATATCACTGAAGTCATTGAACTTTTGCAAGAAAACTGCTAAATTATTTTGTATTTCATTAATTGTATGTAGGTGATGATATCTAAGGAGATGAAAGCAGTACTGAAGACTTGACATAGGAGCTGAATTGAGTTTATGTTAACTTTACCCATGTTTTGGAAGTCTGTTATTTTTGAAGATTGTGTGGTGCATCTGTACATTTCACCCTTTTTGAATAGCTGTAAAAATGTTTATGTATTTTGCTTTTATCGTTACTACGCACCCAATTGCAACCATGGATCTTAGATTATAATTTTGGTAATGAAATATAACTTCTTCCCATGGTCTTTTTATGTGTATTTTATGCTACAAAAGTATTGCAATGGCTCAATTAATAATATATGTGAAACCCACACTATATATATGTTGGAATAGCCTAATATTAATCGTTGCAATAGCTTGATATTAATTGTTGCAAAAATAAAGAATTGTTGCATTACCCTGTAATAACTGTAACAATAGATATTGAGCAACAATTATATAATAGCTTAAAACTGATGCATTACCATATAATAACTGTTGCAATAAAATGAAATGGTTGTTAAAATAATCGTAGCAACAGCCTATAAAGAACTGTTGCATAAAAATCTATCGCGACGGTACATAACCATACCAATAGGGTATTAACCGTCGGCATAAAACTTTAGTGCGACGGTTCATAACCGTACCAATACAACTTTAACCGTTGGCAATTAATCAATTCGGAAACCGTCGCAATAGGGTCATCTACTGCTACAATTATTGTAACCGTCGGAAACAACCGTTGCAATAGATCTATTGCTACACCTTCTATTGTAGCGGTTGTCTAAACCGTGGCATTAGAGCTAAAGCAACGGTAGCTAAGCCTATTGCTACAGTAATTTAACCGTGCCATTAGATCATATTTCTAGCAGTGCGCAAGCGAGTATCGAGTGGTGAATTAGAACTAAATTTGCAACTTTAGTTCATGAATTAAAACATGAATAAACAATTGAACCCATTTTAAAACAATAGTAGAACTAGCTATTAATCAATACCAATGAGCTAATATGCAGTCGACTACATACTCAGACCCCTAAGGAAAGGGGTTTAGCCACACAACGAAAAGCAAGAAATAATTTCCAAAATGATGTTCCATTGAATTGACAAAATCTCAAAGGCTTAACGCCAAAATTATGACTAAAATTTTAAGTCCTCAGTATATAGGCTCAATAACCTCTATAAGATTGTTCAATATTGTCAAAGTATGTAAAAATCTCTCCAAAACTGTGTTGAATATGTTTTCCCTCTCCAAAAATTAATTATACGTTTCCAAAAAATTTCACAAAGTTTCAGCACACGAGCTCACTCGACGAAGTTAGTCAGGATCGTCTAATGACTCGGCGATCCACCAACAAGTGCCTTCTCTCACCTTTTGGCATTACTTCTGCACTCAATTGCTCTATAAACTTAGGCGAGCTAAGTCGTGCTCGTTGTTCTATTCGACACATTGCCGAAATGCCTTTTTAGTCACCGAGTTGGTTTGGTCTATGGGATCTTTCGCTAGAAAGTTTGGTGAGCTGTAGGCTTGCACGGTGAGTCACCGAGTAGTTTTTTGTGAGCTCCAACTTTTCTTTTCTTCATCTTTTCCAACTTTATCGCTCTTTTTTCGCAACACAATGTCCTTGCCTTGTTCTTAAACCTTCATTACTGCAAATAAACACTTTGACATCTGCTATGAATACAAAATAGGCATTGAGGACACTAATTCATTGAATAAAAAGCCCTAAATAAGTCAAAATTCCCGACTCATCACCCCACAAATGGAAGAGAAGAAACTTACGGGAAAGTCTAGGGAGAGAAAGAGGGCCAAGACCGGTTATGGTGACTTTTCACATTTGATGTTCGATGCACATTGTCGTTCTAGATTACAAAAAAGGTTTTTAGGTCAAGGTTCCTCTAATTCTCAAGTTCCAACGTTCAACAAAGATAAGATGTCTAACCCTAAGCCTCAATAAGGAAATAGTGTTGGATCTTCTTTGTCTACTTGTGCTAAGTGTTAAAAGAAGCATGTTGGTAAATGCATAGCTAGTACAGATAGTTGTTTTAGTTGTGGAAAGAGTGGTCAGAAGATGAGGGATTGTCTGTAACTTTCCACTAATGAAAGAGATGGTAGGCAAGTTTTTCCTAGTGGTTCCTGTTCAAGTACTCCAAAGAAAAATCTATTCTATGTACTTCAAACTCGACATGATCAAGAGAGTTCTCCCGATGCGGTTACATGTATGTTGAAAGTATTTCATCTAGATGCTTATACTTTGCTTAATCCTGGTGCTACCTTGTCTTTTGTGACTCCTTAAGTGACTATGAGATTTTATGTTTCTTCAGATGTGTTGATAGACCTTTTCTCTCTCTAGTCCTATTAGTGAATCTATTATGGCAAAAAGAGTCTATAGAAATTATCCCATCTCCTTATCCCCTAGAGTCACTTATGGTTATCTTGTAGATCTTTATATGTTGGATTTTGATGTTATTCTTGGTATGGATTGGCTCCATTCTTGTTATTCTTGATTTGATTATAAAACTCGAGTGGTCAAGTTTTAGTTTCAAATGAGCGCGCCCTAAAATGGAATGGGGGAAATTCTATACCTAAGGGTCAATTTGTTTCTTGCCTTAAAGCTAGAAAAATAATTTCTAAAGGTTGAATATATCATCTTGTTCGGGTAAGGTATATAGATTCTGAAACCCATATTCATGAGTCAGTCCCCGTTGTAAAGAAGTTTCTAGAATTGTCTTCCAATGATCTATGCGGTCTTCCTCCTGAATGGGAAAAACATTTCGGCATTGAACTTCTCCTAGATACTCAACCTATCTCTATTCCTCCTTACCGTATGGCTCCGGTAGAAGTTGAAGACTTAAAGGAGCAATTGAAAGATTTGTTGGATAAGGGTTTCATACGACCGAGTATCTCCCCACGGGGTATTCTCATTTTGTTTGTTCTTAAGAAAGATGGTTCACATCACATGTGTATGTACAAACGCAAATTGAACATGGTTAACATTCAAAATAAGTATCCTCTCCCAAGGATTGATGATTTGTTTGACCATCTCAAAGGAGGATTTAGTTCTCTAAGATTGACCACCGATCTGGTTATCACCAATTGAGGGTTAAAGAAAGTGGCATTCCAAAGAGGTATAGAACTCGGTATGGTCATTAAGAGTTTTTGGTAATGTAATTTGGTTTGACTAATGCTCCGGCCACATTCATCAACTTAATGATTAGAGCATTTAGACAATATCTTGATGTGTTTGTGATTATATTTACCGATGACATTTTTATTTACTCACCGAGTGAGGATGATCATACCAATCATTTGAGGATTGTGTTACAAGTCCTCAAGGACTAACAACTATTTTCAAAGTTTAGTAAGTGCAAGTTTCGATTGAGATATGTGGCTTTTGTGGATAACAATATTTCCGGTATGGTTATTGAGAAAGATACTTAGAAGAAAGAAGCAGTTAAGAATCGATGTAGACCTCTATCTCCTTCGGATATTCAAATACTTTTGGGCTTGGCCAGATATTAAAAATGGTTTGTGGAAGGGTTTTCTTCAATTGCCTCTCCATTGACTACATTGAACCAAAAGAAGGTTAAGTTCTTATGGTGACAAGCTTGTGAGAGGAGTTTCCAAGATTTGAAGGATAGGATCACTTCGGCTCCTATTTTGACTTTACCGTAAGGATCAGATGGTTTTATGGTTTATTTTCAGGCTTCACAGATTCGTCTTGGATGTGTTTTGATGCAACATCGGAAAGTTATTGCTTATGCTTCAAGGCAATTTAAGATTCTCAAAATGAAGTATATCCTACCTATGATATGGAATTGGTGGCGGTTGTTTTTGCCTTAAATATTTTGAGGCATTATCTCTAGATTTGGTGTCCATGTTGATGTACTTACCAAACACAAAGGTTTACAGTACGTGTTCAAGCAAAAATATCAAAATCTTCAGCAACATCGATGGCTAGAACTCTTGAAGGACTATGAAATTAGTGTCCTTTATCACCCGGGCAGAGCTAATATGGTGGCTGATGCCTTAAGTCAATTTTCAATGAGTAGAGTTGCGCATGTTGAGAATGGCAATAAAGAATTGGTTTTTGATGTTCATAGACAAGATCGGCTAGGTATTCATATGAATTATGAAATGGGTGGTATTGTTGTTCAAAATGGTTCAGCATCGTGTTTTATATCGGATGTGAAAGCCAGGCAAAGTCTTGATCCAATTCTGGTTGAGTTAAAGGAAGCAATGCATAAAAAGTCCATTGAGGCTTTCTCCCAAAGTGAAGATGTAGTGCTTCAATATCAAGGTCATTTCTGTATTCTCAATTTTGATGATTTGAGGGAACAAATTTTATCTGAAGCCCATAGTTCTCAGTATTCTATTCACCCGTAAACCACCAAGATATACCATTACTTGCGGGAGGCATATTAGTGGAATGGAATGAAAATGGATATTGAAAAATTTGTGGCTAAGTGTCCCAATTGACAAAAAGTGAAAATTGATAATCAAAAGTTGGGGGTATCAATACATTAGACATAAATATCATCAAAATTCAAGTAACCCAATGACTACATGCATAATTTCATAACATTCTTATTTCATCAACAAAGACCCACATCACAAGATGATAATTGAGAAATATGGGGGTTTCATGGGTTCTTGGGGATTACAACATGAAAACCATAAGAACATCATCAATTCATACATAATATAACATAATTCAATTATTAAAATTGATTTTGAAAGGAACCCATGACTTTGGAATCAAACCCTAACTTTTGGGGATTTCTACCTTTGAAATTGGGATTTTGAAGGGTTTCCATGGATGAATTCTATGCATGGATGAAAAGCTACCATACCTTATCAATGAAGCCATATGAATTTGGTATGAATAACCTTGCTTCTTGAACCCTAGCTCCAACTTTCGTCTCTTTCTTCTTCTAGTTTTAGAGAGAGAATTTTTTGGGAGGATGAAGTTTTGGGAATTGATTTTGGTTTAAGGAATAATGAGTTGAATGACTTAATTGAGGGGGTATAAAATCCTTATATAGGTGATCCAAATTAAGTGAAAAAAACACCACTTAATATTAATTAAAACCGAAAAGACCCAAAATACACCTAAGCTTAACCCCCAAAGTTGCTCCTAGGTTACCATTCACGAGACCACATTGACGGGCTGTGGTTGAACCCATGGTCCATGCTGGTGAACGGTGGTTTGGGTTCTAGGAGTATGAATTTTGGGCTTGGACCTACGGCCCCATCCACGAGGCGTGGACCCACCCACGGGGCGTGGGTCCTATCGTGGTTCACTATTTTTTGGCAGTTTCCAGAGGTCCTCCTCAAGGGCTCATGGTTGGTCCTTTAGGGGTATACCTTGACGTTCTAACATGAAATCCTTTATTTTTAGTACGGGGAGTTACATTCATGACTTTAACCCTCGCGTTAAGCTCTAGTTTAGCCTACTGATTTCTGTTGTGTTACAAGAGGGGTCTTCTGGACCTACGTTGGCACGTAGTTCTGGGACTTTGAGGGTACACTAAACCCTAGTCCAACTCCGTGCTATGTCTACTCCCAACTGAATGCAAAGATAAAATTCAATTGAAGTACTGAGTAGTTCAAAATGCTGACATGCTATATGAGAATGCAGTATAAATATACTTAAAGATATGGTATTCGAGTTCTGAAGCATGATTTTCTCACTGATCTGCTGAGCAAGTATAATTCATGAGTGCTGATAGTTATCACATTCTAATGTTCTGAATTCTATTCATGGAACTATGCAAATATTCCAATAGACATGTTATTTACATCATGCAAACTAAAGCAACTAAAGCTACAATGAATCTCCCAGATTTTGGAAACCCTACATTTATGAGAACTTGAAGAACTGACTCAATTATAGGGACCCAATGGGTGAAAGGAACCAACTAGTGAAATCTCACATACCTGGTGTCGAAAACTACGGAGAAATCCTTCGGATTTCGGGGCTGAATTTGAAGAAGACCTCTTCTTTTTCTTGGGAAACCTATCGCTTCTTTTCTCTTCCTTTCATTGTAAGTTAAATGATTATAAGAGAATGAAGATTCTGGGTAGTTTCTGGTTAGATTATAAGGCTTAGACTAAGTAAAAATACGTAGTTTAAGCATTAGATAATGTAGTTTAAGTACAAAATGCATAGAGGAAAAGACGAATGCGACCCTGACTTAAAAGCTGACGAAGAGACTGCAAGACAGGCTTCACGGGCCGCCTAGAGCACCACGGTATGTCAAGTGGGTCGTGAAGATACTCTTCCCTATAAGGCTTTACTATTTCAGGCGTAACATTTTACTCTGAGCTTAGAATTAGGAAAAATCAGTGGCGTTGAAAAGAGGATTCAGAGATCTTTAATTTCATAGGTCATGGGCCACCTAATTAATTTGGTGCTGAAAGATATGATCATTTGAGGTTGACTCTAAGCTCCAAGTCTGTTAAGTCTCCTTCAAGGATGAATTTACGGTCTGTGTAATGCTTCACGGACCGTTTAGGTGGTTGTGGTCCTTCACAGTTGCCTTGCGGGTGCAACCTCATTTAAAACTGATAAGGTGACCTTCAAGATGAGCTTGACGGGCCATCTAAGGCATGATGGCCCGTCTAGTGGGTCATCATGTTGTGCTGTCCGACAGGGCTTCACTAAAATGAGCATAACTTTATACTTTAGGCTCGAAATTAAGAAAATGTGGTGGCGTTGGAATTAGGACTCAAAGACCTTTAAATTGATAGGTCTTGGGCCACAAAAATCATTTTGTGCTCAATGATGAGATCGTTTGATGTTTCCCCAACACTTAAGTCCTAACTTGGGTGCAACTTCCTTGACTAGATGACATGTATGGACCCCTGGATTGACTGTTCAAGTCATTGCAGGCCGTCTAGGGCGTTGTCTAGGTGACCCCTCCTAGGGCAGTCCTGGATGGCCACTCAAGACATCCTTAACAGACCATGGTCCCCTACATGAACCATATAGGATGTCGTGAACAGTTCATGGTCCATTTTGGATTAGTGGACTTTCCCAAATATCCCCTTTTACCCTTTCTCGAAGTCCGAGGTGTTACAGCCCAACTAAAGAGTAAGCTCCCAAGGGGGTGTCAAGTCTGTATAGGATAAGTCTAGGCCTCCAACCTGCGAAGAGTTAATGATCAATTAATAGGAGCCACCCAACTAAAAATCATAGAGCCCGAACCTCTAACCGCATATGAAACTCCCAGGAGAGTCAGGCAACCAAAACCGTGATCAACCCTGTAGAAGGTCATGAGTAGCAAAAATCATTCAAGAAAATGGTGTTTATATGCTGGCTAGTAATGTTGAAAGTTAGTGCATCCAAAATTTCTCTAATATCTTAAGTAAAAAGGGAGCATGTCACCAACGCCTCATGAATGCCAAAATCTATAAATCAAGTGATCCAGGTGGTACGACTCCCATTAATTTTTTTTTGCATAAAAGCTCAATAAAAATAATATTTCAATATGAATGATAAAAATTTACCAGTGCATGAGCTAGGATCGTACCACAAAACTCGTGAGAATGAACAACAAATTCAATTTAGTACACCACTAGAATTCAAATAAGACACTCACGATCAAGTAATTACCAGTCCAACTAAACCACACAACCAAGATTGAAAGTACTAACCTATGGTCCAACTGGTCCTCAAACATGTCCTCAACCCTAATAATATAATCACAAGCTTAAGAAATGATACAACAGGCCTATCGCTAAACAACAAGCAAACATATCAAATAAGAGCTTCCGAATAAATAAATGGGGGAAAACTAAAGGTACAATGCCTTACTCCAATCATACTACTATAGTCCATGACTAAGTACAAATAAGAAAAATCTATGGCTACGATACGCCACCAAGGTCACAGGCACCAACACCAGAAGAAGAATACAATACAAGCCCTACTGGGAGCAATTTCACATAGATGAGGGTGATACAATACAACCCAAAGTGTCACGACCTGAAGTATACCCTAAGGGTACCTTACACAAGCCACTTAGTATACATCATACAAGATAATAGAAATAAAGATTTCAAAAGTAACAATATCATACCATAAAATAGTTTGACAACGTGAAAGTCTAACATAGTCTCAACAAGCCATCTAATAAATCAATAGAAGTGGTTGGGACGTAACCCATATACCACATATAAAGTCTACAAATAGAAATAAAGAAAAGTATGTAAAATTGTCTTAGTCCTCGGAACATGAGGACTCACCAATATTCAAGTCACAAGAGAGAGATCAACAAGACACAAGGGTGCAAAGTAGGAGCGTCGGACCCTACATTAGTGAAACAATGTAGGTGTAAGTATGCATTAGTACATGGAATGTACTAAGTATGATAGCAATGCATAAAAGATATGAAATCACGCAAAAAGAACTTTGCATGACATTCAATGACCAAGGTAATGCACATGATAAGAGGTTAGAAACACAAGTCATAATCTTGTACAATGCATGCTTAAAATATTTAAAATACTTGATGAGATACTTTAGAAGTAATCTAGCTCATTATTGTGGGAAGTTTACCATTAACCGACAAATACCATGTGAGATGAACATGGAATATGGTGTCTATCTCACAACAAAAAGAGATGTTCCACTCCTCAAGGTAAGGACCATAATTTCTAGCTTATGTGAATCCACTAGCCAAAACAACCTATAGGGACACGTAATTATGGACATAGAGATTGCTATTAGATATCTGCACTGTACTAACGGGAGGACCTCCATCTTAATTTCCCCTCGGTGCTAAGTAAGATCCCACGGAATATTCATTAATCATATTCATTCTATCATTCATGGAAAGGCACAATTAGGCAACCAATCCAAGCAAAAGTTATTTAGAATAACACCTAAAATCTGATTCACTTTAGGTGAGAAAACCTTTCAACCTAATGAATCTTTATGTGTGAAAACCTTTCACAAGAATGATCATAGTATCATGTGAGAAAACCTTTCATAATCTCAATGATACTTTCATCAAAAGCATCCTCAATTCATTTACATCAACTTCATAAAGGCATGGATATCTTCATAAATTCATATTTCATAAGCTTTATCATGTGTACATTGTATTAAATCATGGATCATGCTTGGCTTCATGTGGATTACATTTAATATCATGTAAATACTTCAAAAAGAGAAATGCAAGTAACTGATGGGCTACTTCCTTCCTCAACAAAACTAGTTTTGTTTTTCTAGAAAGATCCCCACGTTAAGGGTTGAACCTCTCCAAACGATCATATAGATCACCCATCCCAAAGAAACCCCAAATATTTGGGACCAAAAGCGGTTAGCGATGATCATTGAATAAGTTTCTTTGTCTTGAGTTAGGTTAAAAGCACGAAATGGCTTAGAACGGTCATGGGCTTGTCACAACGATTAGTAGTTGGTTAGTCTGATGCAAGAGTTTAATCTCCTTACTCTATACTCCCTTTTTCAGAGAAAAAAAAGAAGGGGATTTATTTATTTCATGCATTAGAAGATAGAAAATAATCAATAAAATCATAATTGAAGAGAACACATAAAGATTGAATAAAGCCGTAACTTGTAATTGAGAATTTAACTAGTAAATTAGAAGATTTTGGGAACTCTATGGAGGAAAGGACCCCATAGGTAAATACTATCATACCTTAGTGAGAAAGGCCCAAAAGCGATGGTGAATTGGATATCTTGAAGTGAAACCCTATCTTCTTCTTATTTAACTTTAGAGAGAACTTTGGAGAAGAACTTGGAGGGAATTTAGGATTTAGGAGAAAGAGATCAGAATGGGTCGTTTTAGGACTTAAAATAATTATATAGGGCTTAGAATAGGAGTTAAAATGACATATCTTAGGTACTAGATGCATAGGGAAAGACTAAAATAGCCCTAACTTAAAAGCTGACGAGAGACCTATATGGTAGCATTCACAGACTGTTTATCCCTTCACCGTCCGTGAAGGGGGTCCTGAACAAGGGGGACAAAAGAATTGAGTTCCCTTAAACGTCCATCCTAGCCCTCTCCACGGTCCATTTAGGCCTCCGTGAAAGGTTCACAGTTAGGCTAAGGCATGTGGACCTGCCCGTTCAACCTGCCTTACCTTTTTCAAATTCAGAATTGTTATAATATCTCCCTCCTTGAGAACATTCATCTTTGAATGGGATCTAGATAGCGTGAAAAGAGTAAGGGAATGAGATCTAGCAACACAACATGCATGCAATTTCTTAAATTCACATAAATAAGGAAGAAAATCGACTTCAAGCTAAAACATACTCAAAACATCAATTCATAAAACATATATGCATGCACATGGAAACATGATAATGACAAAGACACGTGAATCCGAAAGAAAGAACTATGAGGAGCTAAATACATCAAGCTAGAGTAGGAATGGAGGGGAAGAGATGAGGATATTGGGACATCATATCGGCCTCAGCCTCCCAAGTAGCACCCTCAACCATTTGATTCATCCATTACACTTTTACGAATGCAACTTCCTTTGTTCCTCAATTTGAAAACTTGCCGGTCATTAATCTCAACCAGAACTTCTTCATAAAAAAATATTTCCTTTATACCAAGATTCTCTAATGGTACAACATAGGTTGGATCTCCAATACACTTTTTCATAAGGACATATGGAATACCGAATGCACCGACGATAATTTGGAGAGCAAATTTATTTCATAGCCACCTTGCCTATCCGCCTCAACACTTGATAAGGACCAACATAACGGGGACTAAGCTTCCTTTTTTACCAAACCTCATTATGCCCTTCATAAGTGAAATTATCAAGTAAACTCAATCATCAAGATCAAGCTCAAGATCTCATATTCTAGCATCGGCATAGGACTTTTGTCGACTTTAAACTGTTTTCAACCTTTCTCTAATAAGCTAAACTTTTTCTATAGCCTCATGAACTAACTAGGGACCTATCAATGCAACCACAAAAACTTAAAACAAACCTATCCGAGATCTACACCTCTTATCAGAAAGAGCCTTAAATAGAGCTATACCAATACTTGAATAATAGTTATCATTATATGCAAACTCAATCAAAGGGAAATGATCATCCCAATTACACTTGAAGTCAAGCACGCAAGATCTCAACATATCTTCCAAAGCTTGGATAGTATGCTCTGCTTGCCAATTAGTTTGAGAATGAAAGGTTGTACTAAGGTTGACATGAGTGCCAAGACCTTTTTGGAAAGATTTCCAAAATTGAGAAGTAAATTGTGTACCACGATTTGAGATAATGGATAGGTGCACTCCATGCAACCTAACTATTTCCTTTAGATACAACTTAGCAAAATCTTCCACCGAATAAGAAAATCTGATGGGAATGAATTGGCACGACTTCGTCATACGATCCACCATAATCCAAATCAAGTCATGTTGCCACCGGGTGAAGGGAAAACCAGCAATAAAGTCCATATTCAAGTCTTACCACTTTCATGTAGGAATACTAATATCGTGGGACAATATTCTGGATGTGTTGACGTGATATGAGTTTTGAACCTGAAAGGACAAGGTATGATGATTATGCATGTTTTATTAAATCTATGTAAATGCTTTAAGAGTGAAGTGTACATGATTATGATAATGTTGTTGTGTTGATTGAAAGGCTATTCTCATGAACACATAATGAACATGATATGAAAGGTTTTCTCACTTAAATGAAGATTCTAGGTTGAAAGGCTTTCCCAACTAATTGAATTTAATACTTACATGTGGACATGATATGAAAGGTTTTCTCACCCATGATCCAAGAGCTATCCTAATTAACTAAGTTGGGTTGACTGTCAAAGACATCCCTCCATGAAACAAGTTATGTTTTAATAAGTACTATGTGGGATTAATGCTTAGCACTGAGTGGATATTGAATATGAGATGAAAGCTCTCCCGAAAGAAAGGTTGGGTTTCTAGAAGCAATCTCTTGAGATGCAAGCTCCCCAAATAGAAAGGTCGGGTTTCTAGAATAATATCCTTATCCCATAAACTACGTGCCCCCATAGGATATTTAGCTAGTGGATCTGTAACACCCCGTATCTGAAAATAGAGATTTCAGATTTCTGGTGTTACAGATGGCACTCACGGACACAATCCACAGACCGTAGATGGACTCACGGTCCGTCTTGTAGGTCCGTGGCTCGTGACAGAAAACTTCCCCAGAACTCAGTCAGAAAATTTGGCTAAGTCCCGACTCACGGACAGACCCACGGTCCGTAAATCAGACCACGGTTCGTGGTCTGTGTCTGTGGATCGAGACTTCCCTTACCAGCCTCTGACGCAAACTACGGTCGACCAGCATGGACCGTCATTCGATCCACGGTCTGTAGGTCTGACCGTAGATGAGGTTAGCAGCTAGTTAGATGAAAAATATTGATGGGTCAACTTCAGATGGTCATAACTTTTACCAAAAAACGAATTATGTGTCCCATGACCTATGGTTAGATAGATAATTTAATTATCTTTCCAACGCCACCAAGTTTGCTAAATTCCGACCTCCAAGTAAAGAGTTATGCCCATTTTAGTGAAGCCCTGTCGGGCAGACTCGACCTACGGACCCAATCGACGGACCGTCGATTGATTGACAGACCATCAGTCCAGTCCATCAGTCACTCCAACAGCAGTTAATTCAGGGGTCTTTTGGTTTTTTCCTATTTCATTTAACCCTTAAGATACGTCGTTTAGACCCTAAATCATGAGGTTTTAATTAGCTTAAGCCTAGAAACATAACTAGAACTTACCTTAGTCAAAATCATTAATCAAACTCAGAAAATTAGAAGCAAGATAGGAGAAAAAGGTCAAGAACCCTAGTTCAAGAACGTAGTGAGGTTTCTTCAGTTCTAGCCCCAAAATCGAAAGATTTCTCCGTTGAATTCATCACCAGGTATGTGGGATTTCACTAGTGGGTTCCTTTCGCCCATTATGTCCCTAGAATTCAGTCAGATTCTTGATTCCATGATTATGAACAGACCTAGGGTTTCTAGAATTTCAACAGATCATCATGAATTAGTTAATTAAATGTTCCAAATCAAATTATAATGTTATTGCTCAGTTTATCGCCCTAGCTATGTATTTCTTTAATTCTTGAATTACACATGCTAGGTCAGATATTTCAGTATTCAGTTTTACATGCCTCAATTTATGAATGCATCATTATCAGATTAATTGTTGCATTCACAGTTTCCATGTTCAGTTTCGAGCTATCCGGTATTTACAGAAATTCAATCATAACTAGTTAACCACTTAATTCATTGGGAGTAGAATAATGCCGAGTTGGACTGGGGTTTCAGAGTACCCATATAGTCCCAGAACTACGAGCCACGTAGGTGTAAGTCCCCTCTGTGGGCAACATCAGTTTAGTGATCATGCCAGCATGCCTTTATACCTCTGGCAGGGTATATTGGGTCCTCTCGATGGGGCGTATACATCAGACTCCACATTTAGCTCATGTGGTTTTATGTCGGTTATTAGTAGCTACCACAGTTCAGTCAGACTCTATTGCATTGACCATATTTCAGTACAGTCAGTATTCAGTATATATATCATGTTCAGATTATTTCATTGCTTTATTGCTTTATTCAGTAATATGTTCTTTCAGCTGAACCTACATCACGAGAAGATGTAGCGCACGTATGCGTCAGTACTTGAAAGGTACTGAGCATGCAAGATGGAGTGAAGCTAAAATAACATATAACTGAAAAAAGCAATAAAGCAACGAAATAATCAGGACATGATATAGATACTGAAAATACTTAACACTGAGCTAACTGATGCAATGACCAAATTTATAACATGCTGAGACTGAATACTGACTGTACTGAAATATGGTCAATGCAGTAGAGTCTGACTGAACTGTGGGAGCTACTAATAACCAATATAAAACAACATGAGCTAAATGTGGAGTCCGATGTATACGCCCTATCGAGAGGACCTAATATACCCTGCCAGAGGTATAGAGGCATATTGGCGTGATCACTAAACTGGTGTTGCCCACAGAGGGGACTTACACCTACGTGGCTCGTAGTTTTGGGACTATATGGGTACGCTGAACCCTAGTGCAACTCGGTATTATGTTACTCCCAATAGATTAAGTGGTTAACACATTATGATTGAGTTTCTGTAAATACTGGATAGCTCAAAACTGAACATGCAAACTGAGAATGCAACAATTAATCTGATAATGATGCATTCATAAACTGAGGCATGTAAAACTGAATACTGAAATATCTGACCTAGCATGTATAATTCAAGAACTAAAGAAATACATAGCTAGGGTTCTGAAATTCATGCGATAAACTGAGCAATAACATGATAATCTGATTTGGAACATTTAAATAACTAATTCATG
>NC_064289.1:46083322-46136484 GCF_019186545.1 Solanum stenotomum | reverse complement strand
ATACCTCCTGGTTTCTGATGTTCTACCTTTACTTGTTGGCAATTGGGGCACTTAGCCACAAAGTCTGCTATATCTCTTTTCATACCATTCCACCAATAGACTTCCCGTAGATCACGGTACATCTTAGTGGCGCCTGGATGAATAGAATATCTGGAATTGTGGGCTTCTGTGAGAATATGTTGTCTCAATTCACCCACATCAGGAACACACAATCTACCTTGATAGCGAAGTACACCATCTCCCCCTTGGGAGAAAACCTCCACTCTCTGATTGTGGATTGCACCCTTAAGTTCAAGCAAGATTGGATCACTGTCTTGTTTTTCCTTAACCTCTACTACCAAAGAAGATTCTGCCCCATTCTGAACCGTTACAGCACTATCTGATATGCTCATAAGATGAACTCCTAGGCGACCAAGTCTATGAACATCCTTTGCTAGCTCTCTTCTTTCTTCCTCAACATGTGATACACTACCCATGGATAATCTGCTAAGAGCATCTACTACTACATTCGCCTTACCCGGATGGTAATGCACACTCATATCATAATCTTTGAAGAACTCAAGCCACCTTCTCTAGCGAAGATTCAACTCTTTCTGGGTGAACACATACTGGAAGGCTCTTATGGTCTGTGAACACATCTACGTGAACACCATACAAGTAATGTCTCCAAATCTTAAGTGCAAACACTACTGCTGCTAGTCGAGGTCATGAGTTTGATAATTCTTCGCATGTACCTTAAGTTGTCTAGAAGCATAAGCTATAACCTTACCTCGTTGCATCAACACACAACCTAGGCCGACCCTGGATGCATCACAATAGATCACATAACCATCGGAACCCTCTGGTAGAGTCAAGACAGGAGTTGTAGTCAACCTAGTTTTCAGTTCTGCAAAGTTTTTCTCACAATCATCTTACCATTGGAACTTAACCTTTTTCTGAGTTAACTTGGTCAATGGAAAGGCTATGGATGAAAATCCTTCCACAAACCTTCTGTAATAGCCCGCTAGACCTAAGAAACTTCTGATATCTGTAGCAGAGGTAGGTCTGGGCCATTGTTTCACTGCTTCTATCTTCTGGGAGTCTACTCGAATTCCTTCAGTAGACACAATATGCCCAAGGAAGGCAACTGATTGTAACCAAAACTCGCACTTGTTAAACTTTGCAAATAACTGGTGATCTTTGAAAGTTTGCAAAACAACTCTCAAATGACTTGCATGTTCTTCCTCATTCCTAGAGTAAATGAGGATATCATCAATAAAGACGATAACGAACAAGTCTAAGTACTGCTTGAACACTTTGTTCATCAAATCCATGAAAGCTGCAGGAGCATTGGTTAGTCCAAATGACATGACTACAAATTCATAATGACCATACCGAGTTCTGAAGGCTGTCTTCGGAATGTCACTATCTCTGACTCTAAGCTGATGATAACCTGATCTGAGGTCTATCTTTGAGAAATGACTAGCACCCTGAAGTTGGTCGAACAAGTCATCAATCCTGGGGATAGGATACTTATTCTTGATTGTGACTTTGTTCAATTGGCTATAGTCAATACACATTATGAGAGAACCATCTTTTTTCTTCACGAACAACACTGGTGCACCCCATGGCCAAATACTAGGTCTGATGAAGCCCTTATCTAGAAGGTCTTTCAACTGCTCTTTCAATTCCTTAAGCTCAGCTGGAGCCATTCTGTAAGGAGGGATAGAGATAGGCTGGGTATCTGGAAGGAGATCAATTCCAAAGTCTATTTCCCTTTCGAGAGGAACTCCTGAAAGATCTTTTGGGAACACTTCTGGAAACTCATTAACCACTGGAACTGACTCAAGAGTTGGGGTTTCGAAACTAGAATCCTTAACCCGGACTAGATGATAGAGATAACCCTTAGAGATCATCTTTCTGGCCTTAAGGTAAGAAATGAATCGACCCATAGGCGCTAAGCTACTACCCTTCCATTCTAGAATTGGTTCGTCTGGAAACTGAAAACGAACAATCCTAGTTCTACAATCAACTGAGGCATAACATGAATGTAACCAATTCATACCTAGAATGACATCGAAGTCTACCATTTCTAACACTACAAGATCTGTTAAGGTGACTTTCTGAGAGACTGTGATAGGGCAGTTTATGTATACCCGTCTAGCTATAACTGGGTCACCGACTGGAGTAGAGACTGAGAAGGGTTCTGAAAGAGTTTCTGGGCTAACACTGAATTGGACTGCTATATAAGGAGTTACAAAAGACAAAGTAGCCCCTGGATCTAACAATGCATAAACATTAAGATCAAAGATTCGTAACGTACCAGTGACTACATCAGGAGAACCTTCCTGATCTTGACGAGCCTAAAGAGCATAAAGCCTGTTTTGGCGCTGTCTGCCACCAGTACTAGAAGAGTTACCCTGTTGAGTCGGCTGACCTGCTGGTGTTGCTGAAGTTGTAGACTTAGCTCTACCATTATTTCCTCTTTGACCCTGTCTAGAAGGACAATCCTTCAATTATGACCAAACTGACCACACCCAAAGCATCCTTCCTTACCTGCAAGGCACTCACCCAGATGGTTCTTACTACACTTCGGGCAAGTTGGGTAGGTTTTGGTGCCTGAAACACTACCTTGAGACTTAGAGCCTGACGCCCTACCTTTCTGATCATTACGGAACCTGGGGGATGGAACACTAGCTGATGAAGGTGCTGGAGTCAAAGACTTCTGCTGAAACTGCGAGCTATTTCCACCACCCGATTTCTGTTGGGAATACTCATAGTTACCTGTTCTTGCTTTCTTAGTCTCTTTAGCCTGTTCCCTAAACTTATCACCCTCAACCTGCTGAGCATGAGTCATGAGCCTAGAGATGTTCATGTCTCCCAACAACATAGCATTCCTGCACTCTATTTTCACTAAGTCTGACACTCCATACAGAAACTTATTCATCTGAGCCCTGGAATCAGCAACCATGTGAGGAGCATACCTGGAGAGTTGGTTAAACTTGAGCCCATACTCTTGGACAGTCATGTTACCCTACCTTAGGTTCATAAATTCCTGAGCCCTTGCTTCTCTCAACTCTATGGGGAAAATCCTGTCTAGAAAGGTTTCGCTGAAACATTCCCAAGTAATAGGAGAGGCATCTGTACCCCTATTTTCCTTCCACTGAGTATACCAGATATGAGCCACATCCTTAAGTTGGTAAGATGCCAACTCAACCCGATCATTCCCAGTGACTTGCATCACCTCAAAGATCTACTTGATCTCATCCAAAAAATTCTGGGGATCTTCACCAGTTTGCGATCCTAAGAACTCTAGAGGATTTATCCTAACAAAGTCACGGACCCTTGCTGCTGCTGATCCACCATTTGCATTCACAGGAGCTTGAACCCGCTGATTGTTCTGGTTAGCGACACTCTGAGCCAACATTTGAATGACATTCCTGAATTCAACATTTGAGACTTCCTGATCTGGAAATGGAGGAGCTGCGTATGCATTCCTAGCATTCGCATTCCTGACATAGGCTCTACGAGGAGGCATGATCACTGAAACGTAGAACGTCGAGTTAGAACGGAATTTAGATCATACTTTACGCACGATAAGAGTAACAAGAAAATGAAGACTTTTTTTTCCTAAAGACACTTTGTAGCCTCCCTCTCATTAGATGTGGTGCGCATTACATACCCATGAGAAGGACTCTACCTAGTGCGGCTTTTAAGACATCCTAGGACACTTAAACCTAATGCTCTGATACCAAGTTTGTAATGCCCCGAGCTACCCCCAAGACGCGGACACGGGACCTAGGACCACAAGTGATCCCAAGCTAACCCTGCTGGCATGATCATGAGCATACTAAAGATAATAAACTGATGCGGAAGCTAAATCATAAATAAATCTGAAAAGATGGGGAATACCAATATACTGTAACTAAATATATCAAATCTGAGAGTTTAGTACAAAAGAAATATCAAACTCAAAATACTAAGCTGAATCTAACTACGTCTGAAATAAGCCTCTAAATTGACTAGAAATGTTAGGACATGCCCCAACTAGGTCTAGCAAAACTGAAACTAAAGACTAAAAGCGATAAAGATAAACATGTAACTAGTCCTCGAAGAATGAGGACTCACCACTGATGCTGATGAATTGAAGATAGAGAACCGATCTAAGCGTGATCTGGATACTAAGAACCTGAACCTACATCACGAGAAGATGTAGCGCACGTATGCGTCAGTACTTGAAAGGTACTAAGCATGCAAGATGGAGTAAAGCTGAAATAACATATAACTGAACAAAGCAATAAAGCAACGAAATAATCAGGACATGATATAGATACTGAAAATACTTAACACTGAGCTAACTGATGCAATGACCAAATTTATAACATGCTGAGACTGAATACTGACTGTACTGAAATATGGTCAATCCAATAGAGTTTGACTGAACTGTGGGAGCTACTAATAACCGACATAAAACAACGTGAGCTAACTGTGGAGTCCGATGTATACGCCCCATCGAGAGGACTTAATATACCCTGCCAGAGGTATAGAGGCATATTGGCGTGATCACTAAACTGGTGTTGCCCACAGAGGGGGCTTACACCTACGTGGCTCGTAGTTCTGGGACTATATGGGTACGCTGAACCCTAGTGCAACTCGGTATTATGTTACTCCAAATAGATTAAGTGGGTAACACATTATGATTGAGTTTCTGTAAATATTGGATAGCTCGAAACTGAACATGCAAACTGAGAATGCAACAATTAATCTGATAATGATGCATTCATAAACTGAGGCATGTAAAACTAAATACTAAAATATCTGACCTAGCATGTATAATTCAAGAACTAAAGAAATACATAGCTAGGGTTCTGAAATTCATGCGATAAACTGAGTAATAACATGATAATCTGATTTGGAACATTTAAATAACTAATTCATGATGATCTGCTATAATTCTAGAAACCCTAGGTCTGTTCATAATCATGGAATCAAGAATCTGACTGAATTCTAGAGACCTAATGGGTGAAAGGAACCCACTAGTGAAATCCCACATACCTGGTGATGAATTCCATGGAGAAATCTTTCAATTTCGGGGCTGGCACTGAAGAAACCACGCTGCGTTCTTGAACTAGGGTTCTTGACCTTTTTCTCCTCTCTTGCTTCTAATTTTCTAATTTTTGATTAATGATTTTGTCTAAGGTAAGTTCTAATTATATTTCTAGCTTTAAACTGATTAAAACCTCATGATTTAGGGTTTAAACGACGTCTCTTAGGGGTTAAACGAAATAGGAAAAGGCCAAAAGACCCATGAATTAACTGTTGTCGGAGTGATCGACGGAATGGACTGACGGTCCGTCAATCAATCAACGGTTCGTCGATTGGGTCCGTAGGTCGAGTCTGCCCAACAAGGCTTCACTAAAACGGACATAACGTTTTTCTCGGAGGTCAGAATTTAGTAAACTCGGTGGCGTTAGAAAGATAATTCAATTATCTATCTAACCATAGGTTATGGGACACATAATTAATTTTGTGGTAAAAGTTATGACCATCTGAAGTTGACCCATCAATATTTTTCATCTAACTAGCTACTAACCTCATCTACGGTCAGACCTACGGACCGTGGATCGAATGACGGTCCGTGCTAGTCGACCGTAGTTTGTGTCAGAGGCTGGTAAGGGAAGTCTCGATCCACGGACAGAGACCACGGACCGTGGTCTGATCTACGGACCGTGGCTCTGTCTGTGAGTCTGGACTTGGCCAATTTTCTGAGCAGGTTTGGGGAGGGGTTGCAGTGGTGAACCACGGACCACCAGCACGGGCCGTGGTCTAACCTACGGTCCGTGGATGGTGACCGTAAGTTGCCCTTGTAACTTCTCAAAATCTGCTTTCTTGTTTGTTTCGAATACTAAGCTGAATCTAACTACGTCTGAAATAAGCCTCTAAATTGACTAGAAATGTTAGGACATGCCCCAACTAGGTCTAGCAAAACTGAAACTAAAGACTAAAAGCGATAAAGATAAACATGGAACTAGTCCTCGAAGAATGAGGACTCACCACTGATGCTGATGAATTGAAGATAGAGAACCGATCTAAGCGTGATCTGGATACTAAGAACGTGAACCTACATCACGAGAAGATGTAGCGCACGTATGCGTCAGTACTTGAAAGGTACTGAGCATGCAAGATGGAGTAAAGCTGAAATAACATATAACTGAACAAAGCAATAAAGCAACGAAATAATCAGGACATGATATAGATACTGAAAATACTTAACACTGAGCTAACTGATGCAATGACCAAATTTATAACATGCTGAGACTGAATACTGACTGTACTGAAATATGGTCAATGCAATAGAGTCTGACTGAACTGTGGGAGCTACTAATAACCGACATAAAACCAGATGAGCTAAATGTAGAGTCCGATGTATACGCCCCATCGAGAGGACCCAATATACCCTGCCAGAGGAATAGAGGCATACTGGCGTGATCACTAAACTGATGTTGCCCACAGAGAGGACTTACACCTACGTGGCTCGTAGTTCTGGGACTATATGGGTACGCTGAACCCTAGTCCAACTCGGTATTATGCTACTCCCAATAGATTAAGTGGTTAACACATTATGACTGAGTTTCTGTAAATACTGGATAGCTCGAAACTGAACATGCAAACTGAGAATGCAACAATTAATCTGATAATGATGCATTCATAAATTGAGGCATGTAAAACTGAATACTGAAATATCTAACCTAGCATGTATAATTCAAGAACTAAAGAAATACATAGCTAGGGTTCTAAAATTCATGCGATAAACTGAGCAATAACATGATAATCTGATTTGGAACATTTAAATAACTAATTCATGATGATTTACTATAATTCTAGAAACCCTAGGTCTGTTCATAATCAAGGAATCAAGAATCTGATTGAATTCTAGAGACCTAATGGGCGAAAGGAACCCACCAGTGAAATCCCACATACCTGGTGACGAATTCCACAGAGAAATCTTTCGATTTCGGGGCTGGTACTGAAGAAACCTCGCTGAGTTCTTGAACTAGGGTTCTTCACTTTTTTCTCCTCTTTTGCTTCTAATTTTCTAAGTCTTGATTAATGATTTTGACTAAGGTAAGTTCTAATTATGTTTCTAGGTTTAAACTGATTAAAACCTCATGATTTAGGGTTTAAACGACGTATCTTAGGGGTTAAACGAAATAGGAAAAGACCAAAAGACCCCTGAATTAACTGCTGTCGGAGTGATCGACGGAATGGACCGACGGTCCGTCAATCAATCGACGGTCCGTCGATTCGGTCCGTAGGTCGAGTCTGCCCGACAGGGCTTCACTAAAATGGGCATAACTTTTTACTCGGAGGTCGGAATTTAGTAAACTTGGTGGTGTTGGAAAGATAATTCAATTATCTAACCATAGTCATGGGACACATAATTTATTTTGTGCTAAAAGTTATGACTATCTGAAGTTGACCCATCAATATTTTTCATCTAACTAGCTGCTAACCTCATCTACGGTCAGACCTATGGACCGTGGATCGAATGACGGTCCGTGCTGGTCGACCGTAGTTTGTGTCAGAGGCTGGTAAGGGAAGTCTCGATCCACAGACACAGACTACGGACCGTGGTCTAATCTACGGACCGTGGGTCTGTCCGTGAGTCGGGACTTGGCCAATTTTCTGAGCTGGTTTGGGAAGGGGTTGCAGTGGTGAACCACGGACCACCAGCACGGGCCGTGGTCTAACCTACGTTCTGTGGATAGTGACCGTAAGTTGCACCTGCAACTTCTCAAAATATGCATTCTTGTCTGTTTCGAATACGGGGTGTTACAATTTCAGTTATGTTGTGTCTTACACATTTCCAGTTGGGAGTAGGCTTAGCACCAAGTTGTACTAGGATTCAGCGTACCCTCATAGTCCCAGAACTATGTGCCCCCGTAGGTTTATATGTCCCCTCTATTGGGAATCAACTTTAGTGATCACGCCAGTTATGCCTTTATACCCCTAGCAAGGTATATTGGGTCCTCTCGATGGGGTGTAAACATCGGACTCCATGTTTAGCTCACGTGGTTTTCTGTCGGTTAATAGTAGCTCCCACATTCTTACCTTAGTGCATTTGACCAGGTTTACAGTTATACTTCAGTATTCAGTCTCAGCATGTCATGTTCATGATTAGTACTTGGTCATTGAATCTAGCTCAGATTTGAGTTGTATTCAGCACTTATCTTCTATTCAGATTATATTATTGCTCAGCTATATTTTGTTCAACTATTATCTATATCATGCATGCTCAGTACATTTCAAATACTGACGCATACTCTGCACTACATCTTTTCATGATGTAGGTTTAGGTACTCAGCATACAGATCACACATAGATTGTTTCCCGATCCATTTTCAGCAGTTTCAGCGGTGAGTCCTCATACTTCAAGGACAATAGACATGTTTTTCATATTCAGTCTCTTATTTCAGTTTTCAGTTTTGCTAGAGTTAGCTGGGGGCATGTCCCAGCAACTTTAGTCAGTAGAGGCTTTTCAGATATAGTATTAGATTCAACCTTAGCTTTTGAGTGATTTTTCAGTATCACTAAACTCATAGTAAATTATATATATTCAGATCAGTTTTAGGTATTCCCCTTTTCAGTTAACTATTATTTTAAGCTTCCGCACAGTATATGTTTATTCAGTTTTCTTTCAGTATGCGTATGATATGCAGACACAGGGTTATCTTGGGGTTACTTATGATCCTAGGTCCCGTGTTAAGTCAATGGGGTAGCCTTGGGGCGTGACACTGACGGCCCGTGTAGAGTTCCATGGCCCGTGTATGGGTCCATGGTCCTCCACATTCTCGCTAGATGTGAACCACGATGAGAGTAATGGTTCGTGGTCGTATTCACAACCCGCAGACCCCTATATGGTCCACCCTTTTTTCCTTTTTTTTAGTCTTAGTTAGATTTATGAGGTGTTACAATATCTCCCCCTTGGTATCATTCATCCTCGAATGAAGACTAAACAATCTCAGTATGGAGGGAGGGTTAGAATCCCTACCAACTGGGTACTAGAAATATATATCTAACTAGACTGAGTTGCATGAACATGCAAATATGTTGAAATGCAAGGATACCTGATGCAACAAGATAGTGAGATTCTATTACACAATAGTAAACTGAGAGACTGGAGAGGAACTATTACCTCAATCTAAAACTGAATCAGAAGGAAAGAGGTGATGATACTTGGCCATCATGGCTGCTTCTGCTTCCCAAGGAGCTCCTTCTAGGGATTGACTCCTCCACAAAACCTTTACCGAAGCGACTTCCTTATTTCTCAACCTACGAACCTGATGGTCAAGAATCTCAACTGGAATCTCCCCATAGGTGAGGCTATCCTTCACAACCACTCTCTAAAGGTACTATCGATGTCGGATCACCCACATACTTCTTCAACAAGGAAATGTGAGAGACTGCATGAACCGATACTAGTTTTGTTGGTAGCTCTAACTCATAAGCCACATTACCAAACCTTTTCAGGATTCTGTAAGCACCTACATACTTAGGACTGAGCTTCCCTTTCATGCCAAATCACATCACCCCTTTCATGGGTGACACTCTTAGGAAAACCCAATCATCAATTTCAAAATCTAAGTCCCTTCTCCACACATCTTCATAGGACTTGTGATGACTCTGAGTTGTCTTTAGTCTATTTCTAATGAGAAGAACTTTCTCCATAGCCTCATGAACTGAATCTAGCCCAATCAAGGTTGCTTCACATACTTCGGACCAACTAACCATAGATTTGCATCTACACCCACATAGTGCCTCATAAGGGGCCATCTGAATACACAAATGGAAACTGATATTATAGGAGAACTATATGAGAGGTAGGTGATCATCCCAACTACCTTTGAAACTTATCACGCAAGCTCTAAACATGTCCCCTAAGGTTTGAATGGTACTCTCTGCCTGACCATGTTGTACGGAGATTTACTTGAGTGCCAACCCTTTATGAAATGATTTCTAGAAATAAGAGGTAAACTGATGACCTCTATCTGAGATGATAGACAAGGGAACCCATGCAACTTGACTATCTCGCTGATGTAAAGTCTAGCGTAATCCTCTACTGAATCTATAGTCTAGATAGCCAAGAAGTGAGATGACTTAGTGAGTCTATCCATTATCACCCAAATGGAGTCATGTTGTCTGTTAGTACGAGATAAAATCGTAATGAAGTCCATGTTTATCTCTTTACAAATCCATGTAGGAATGTTGATCTCTTGAGTCACACCTCCAAGTTTCTGATGTTTTACTTTAACATGTTGACAGTTAGGACACGTAACCACAAAATTTGTGATGTCTCTCTTCATGCCATTCCACAAAAAGACTTCTAGTATATCACGGTACATCTTAGTAGCACTCGGATTAATAAAATATATGGAATTATTGGCTTCTGTAAGGATCTGCTTACTCAACTCACCCACATTAAGAACACATAAGAGAGCCTTGTAACGAAGCACACCATCTCCCCCTTGGGAGAAAACCTCTACTCTTTTGCTGCTGAATTGCACCTTTCAACTAAAGTAATATAGGATCACTATCCCGTTTTTCCTTAACCTCCGCTACAAATGATGATTTTGATCCATTATGAACTTTCACACCACCATCTGACCTTTTCATAAGGTAAAATCCTAAGCGAGCAAGTTGGTAAACATCTTTGGATAATTCTTTCTTCTATTCCTCAACATATGCTACACTGCCCATGGATAAGCAGCTGAGGGAGTTAGCCACTACATTGGCATTACCCATATGATAGTGAACATTCATGTCATAATATTTGAGGAATTCAAGCCATCTCCTCTAACAAAGATTAAACTTTTTCTGGGTGAACACATACTGGAGGCTCTAATGATCTGTGAACACACCAACATGAACACCATAAAAGTAGTCTCTCCAAATTTATAGGTCAAATACTACAGTTGTAAGCTCAAGGTCATGAGTCGTGTAGTTCTTCTCGTGGATCTTAAGTTGTCTAAATACAACCTAGGCCGACCCTGGGTGCATCACAATAAACCACATAATCGTCTGGTAGCGTCAATATAGGAGTTATAGTCAACCTGGTCTTCCATTCTGAGAAGCTTTTCTCACACTCATCTTACCATTGAAACTTGACCTTCTTCTGAATCAACTTGGTCAAAGGGGAAGCTATGGATGAAAATTCTTCAATAATCCTCTGGAAATAACTGGCCAAACCCAAGAAACTTCTGATATCATTTGGAGAGCTGGGTCTGGACCAATTTTGTGCTACCTCAATTTTTCTGAGAATTCACTCACATCACTTTGTTGGATACCGCATGACAAAGGAAAGCGACGAACTGCAACCAGAATTCACATTTGCTGAACTTAGCGAATAGCTGTCGATCTTTGAGGGTTTGGAGAACAACTCTCAAATGAGTCGCATGCTCTTCCTGACTCTAAGAATAAATGAGGATATCATCAATAAAAACGATGACGAACAAGTCCAAAAACTGTAAGTCCATGAATGTTGCAAAAGCATTCGTTAGTCCAAAGGACATACCTACAAATTCATAATAATTATACTAAGTCCTAAAGGATGTCTCCGAGATGTCACTATCCCTAACTCTAAGCTGATGATAGCCAGATCTGAGATCTATCTTTGAAAAGTAACTACCACCCTGAAGTTGGTCAAACAAGTCATCAATCCTTGAGATGGGATATTTATTTTTTATTGTGACTTTATTCAACTGACGGTATTCAATGCATATTTTGAGAGAACCGTCTTTCTTTTTCATGAACAACACTATAGTACCCCATAGAGAGATACTGGGTGTGATCAATCCCTTATCTAGAAGGTCTTTCAACTGTTTGTTCAATTTCATTAGCTCAGTTGGAGCCATTCTATTAGTAGGGATCGAAATAGGCTTGGTATCTAGAAGGAAATCTATTTTGAAGTCGATTTCCCTTTGGGGAAGAACTCCGTGAAGATCTTCTAGAAACACTTCTGGAAACTCATTTGTAACTGGGACTAACTCAATCAAGAGTTGGGGTTTCAGAGATTGAATCCTTAACCCGAATTAGATGATAGATATACCCTTTAGAAATCATTTTCTTAGCCTTCAGGTAAGAGATAAATCAGCCTACATGCCCTTCCTCTCTAACACTAACTCGTTAGGAAATAGTAACCGAACGATCCTAGTTTTACAATCAAATGAGGCATAATAGGAATGTAACCAATCCATCCCTAGAATGATATCAAATTTTACCATTTCTAACTCTACAATGTCTGCTGAGGTGAATTTTTGGGAAACTGTGATAGGGAAACTTTTGTATACCCATTTAGCTATAACTGGGTCACTAAAAAGAGTAGAGACTGAGAAGGGTTCTGGGAGAGTTTCTAGAATGACACCAAAATTTACTGCTATATATGGAGTTACAAAAGAAAGTGTAGCCCCTAGATCTAACAATGCATAAACATCTATATGTAAGAGTTGTAACATACCAGTGACCATATTAAGAGAATCATCCTGGTTCTGGCAAGCCTGAAGAGCATAAAACCTATCTTTGCGCTGACCACCACCTGTACCAGATGAGGCACCATGTTGATTGGGGGACCCGCTGGAGCTGTTGAAGCTGTAGACTGAGCCATGTTAATGTTACCTCTTTGTCCTTGCTTAGCAGAAGGGTAGTCCTTCAACCTAAGACAGAACTGGCCACATCCAAAACACCCTTCTCTGCTAGCAAGACACTCGCCCAGATGGTTCCTATCACACTTTGGACAAGATGGAAAAGTCTTGTTACCGGAAGCACTCCCTTGGATTTAAAGCCTCATGCCCTACTATTTTTATCTTTTCAAATCATGGGGATGGAGCGGTAGTTGATGAAGGTGTTGCGATTGTAGAACTCTATTGAAACTGTGAACGATTTGAACCGCCTGACCTATGCTAAGAGTATTCATAGTTGCTTGTTCTAGCCTTTTTGTTATCCTTATCCATTTCCCTGAGCTTATATCCCTCAACCTGCTAAGCATGGGTCCTTAGTCTGGATATATCCATATCGCCTAATAGCCTAGCATCCCTGCACTCTATCTTCACCAGATCGGATACCCCAAATAAGAACTTGCTCATTTGTGCTCTCAGATCAGCAACCATATGTGGAGCATACCTAGAGAGTTGAGGGAACTTTAGCCCATATTCATGGATTGACATTGAACCTTGCCTCAAGTTCATAAACTCCAGAGCCTTATCCTTCCTCAACTCTCTCGGGAAGAACTTATCTAGAAAAGATCCAATAAAACAATCCCACATCACAGTAGTTGCATCCGCACCCCTATATCTTTCTACTACATGAACCAGATATGAGCCATATCCTTAAGTTGATAGGATACCAGCTCAACACTATCATTACCAGTCACTTGCATTACCTCAAGAATCTTATTGACCTCATCAATGAAGTTTTGTGGGTCGTCACCAAGCGTTGACCCTAGAAACTCTGGCGGATTCATACTAACAAAGTCTCGAACCCTGGCTGTAGCTTATCCACCGGTGGGGTTTGCAGGAACTGGGGCCTACTGATTGTTCTGATTAGCTATGGTTTGAGCCAATAGTTGGATCATATTTTGAAACTCTGCATTTGTAACTTCATGGTTCGAGACCGGAGGAACTACGTTAGCATTGCGTGCGTTAGCTTTACGAGGAGGGGATAACGCTCAACTAAACTTCTTCTGATTCAAAGTGTAGGCGGTCGCCAAAAAGTATAAACCCAACAATGGGTTGGGATCTATTCCACATGGAGTAATACTATAAAGAAATCGATTATGAAGTAAAGACGTGTTCTAATATTTTGAAGAGTATGAAGCTACGCAACACAAATTACATCAACAAATTTGGCTAACAATATCAAATGGGAGGATTTAGTAACCAATTGTTTAGCAAGTAACAATTATCACGACAGTTAAACAATTAGAGAGAAGACCTTAGAACTGTGATCAATCGAATGTTGATTTCGCTTAATGGGGAATTACTAATTGTTTTAAGTTGTTGAATTACAATAGGTAGGCTAGGTTTTTAATATGATATATATCGCTCAATCAACTATCATTTTTCGAGTGAGTTCGTTTGAACCTCAACAAGCTTAACAATACCAAAGAACCCAATTCCTTAATTTACCCACTTTCTCAAGTTGGGTAGTAAAGATACAATCAAACTCACTTTCTCAAGATGGATTTAATTAAAGATGCAATCAATAAAACTATCAACCATTCATTCTACTCTAATAGTTGTTTCTCAAGCAAGCATAGAGAGCTAAGCTACAACCGAATTTGCAACTTCATTTCATCAATTAAAACATGAATAAACAATTGAACCGATGTCAAAACAACATTAAATTCAGCAATTAATAATACACATAAGCTAATTAATACATTCGACAAGATGATCACACCCCTAAGGTAAGGAGGTTTAGCCAAACATAGTGAAAAGTAAGAAACTGTTACCAAATACACTATCCATCCAAATTGTTAACAATCTACAAATACTCAATGCCAAAATTAAACTTAGAATACTAAAATCTCAAATCCGAGATCCAAATATTCTCCAAAAGTGTTCAACAATGTAAGAATGTGAAAAACTCTCTAAACTTAGGAATACACAATGGGGGAACTCCCTTTCTTCTTTCAAAAAATGAATTTATACATTCCCAAAATCTCAGCACGGAGACCACTCGGTGATCCGCTGAGTTGGTCTTCTTCTCACCTTTTATCTTGGTTCCTACATCAAATTGTTTTGGAACTTTTGGCGAACTAGATCGTGGTTGCCAATCCATTTGGCGCGTCACCAAATCATCATTTGCTCACCAAGTTGGTTTGGTACATGGGCTACTTAACTGGAACATTAGGCAAGCAGGAGGCTCACTCAACGATTTGCTGAGTGGCTTTTGTAAGTTGTAGCTTCTCTTTTATTCAGCTCTTCCAATGTTTTCTCTCATTTTCACATCATAACGTCCTTGCCTCGCTCTTAAGCCTTTATTTCCACATATCAATATATTAACATTAGTTATGAGCACAAAATAGGCATTGAGGACACTAAATCATTGAATAATACCAGGATACTTGTCTACTACAACATCTGTTGAAACTTGTGGAAGCACAGTGTCTCCCACATACCAGGATACTTGTCTACTACAACATCTGTAGACAACCTCTTCTCCTCTAAAATTGTCGGCAAGCCAATGGCATTCATTCGGTTCATACACCAAGGAGGATGTACTGGGGCCGGGGGCACTTGAGGTGCCTGAGCTGTTGTAGGTGCTCGAGGTGCTGAAGTCTGGCCAATAGATCATGAATTGCGTTAGAATGTAGTTCTGAGCACCTCTACTTTAGCAACCCTCCCTTAGTTTCCAATCTGTTAATAGGGGTCTTGGACCCCGCAGCTTTCTCCCTCTCAGACTTGAGGAGGTGAGATGAGTGGAGTATGAGGTTTGAAAAAAAAGGAAACTCCGGTCCTCATTATGTAGGTCCTTATCAATTTACGAAGTGCTTTAGCAATGTGTTTTATAAGTTGGATTTTCCTTAAGACTTAGCAGTGCATCCACTGTTCTATGTGACCTTGATGAAGAAGTGCATCAGTGAACCAACATCAGTTTTGCCTTTGGTTAGCATTGGGTTGAAGGAAAGTCTCTCATACGAAGAGGTTCCATATGAGATTCTTGACCATTAGGTTCGTAATTTGAGGAATACATAAGTTTTTTCAGTTAAAGTTCTTTGTAGATATAAGTTAGAGAAGGGAGCTACCTTGGAAGAAAAGGCACATATGAGGTCCAAGTACCCCCATCTTTTCCATTCTAGTTCAGTTCCTGCGCGAGGTAGTAGTTCCTCTTTAATACTCTTTAAGATTCATACCTTTTAGCTATCTTCAAGTTTTAGTATGCATGCATGTTCATGAAATCAATTCACTATTCATGTCTTAGATTTTTAAGTAGGATTTACGGCTCGTAAACTATTTTATGAGTCATAGAACTAGGTCATGGATCAATTTCACATGCTTGATTTTTAGCATGAATAGCACAAGCAAGGTTTACGGTTCATCAACTCTTTGATAGGTCGTCGATAGTTTTGTAAAACCAAAGTCCTTAAAATAAAAAAACATAAGAATTTCCACTAATTTCTACAAACAAAGTTCAACGGTTCGTAGATGGAACAATGGACCGTAGATTCCCCTCATTGATGACCTATGACAACTTTATTATAAGGAATATTTTGGTCTTTTTTTATTCTTTTAATCCATATACTATGTTGTTTTGGACTATTCTAACTGGGATTAAGTGATTCTTATTAGCCTAGACCCTTCCTTCTCACAGATAAAGCTAAAAATATAGTTTGGTTTCTATCAAGTCTTCTCCCAAGCACGGAATATGATTTCAAGGTTCAAGTCTCCACCGAAGGAATTCAAGTTAGGGTTCTTTAGTCAAGGTATGAGGAAATTTATCCATGGGTATCCCTTTACCTATTAAGTCCGAAGAGAACCTACAATTCCTCAACTTTGTGATTTCCACAAAGTTAGGGTTTTCTAGGTTCTTTCTGACTTCTTGATAAATTTTAGTTTTTCTTCATTATTACCCTTCAATTGCATGATTTTAATTATAATCCCCATCGTTGAAATGGTATTTTCATGAATGTATGGCATACAAGTATTTTCATGATTTAAAATAATGTTATTTTAGTTGCGTGCCTCATATTATCTGAACATCATTTAGATGCTTTAAGATAAAGTATCTTTCTTATTATTTTTAGTTATCATGAACTATGAGCTACATAATATTTATTTGATTTGTTATAAGTATAAATTTGTATTATCGGATTGTTACTCTTTCCAGTTTATATGAGTGCTTCTATGAGAATTATACTTACCTCTGAGCACCTTAAGGGATAACAAATTCTAATCAGCTTTATTTAACCTTTAGTATAAAATCCCTGAATTCCAGAATTAACGAACACTAGCTTAGTGGATCCATATTATATTAGCTTAGGTCCCTTACCTTGGTAAGTAATGGACACCATCTTTTCTGTGTGGTTGAAGTACACTGAACCCCATGTAGTAGCTCACATGGTTTATGTCATTTTAGTATCTCCAACAGTCCGACTTTCAGTTATTGCATGACCTTGTACTTATGTATTTCAGTTAAGCACATCTCAGCTTCATGTTATTTTACTTGGTCATTACTTCAACATGTTTTACGGATTTAGCATGTTCGGATATCTGATTTATTATTCATATTCCTCACTTTTTGTACATTCAAAGTATTGACTGCATACCTTCTGCCTATATTGTTTCATAAAATAGGTTCTGACTCTAAGTATACAGCCTGTGGTAAGTACTGATCTAGTCAGTGTTGAAAGAGTCTTTAGTGAGTCCTCATTATCCCATGATGACCTATTGTTCTTTTATTTTTTGCATTTTACTTTCAGTTTCAGACATTAGAGTTAGCAACGGAATTTTCCTTGCAACTCATATTTGTAGAGGCGTTTCAAAAAAATATATGTTAAGATTCTACCACGTGTACTGAGATATTCATGTGTTGATAGTTTTAGGCTATTTTAGTTCAGTCCCACATTCAGTTATCTTCAATTTCTATTATATGTTGATTATTAGTGTCATGTAATTGGGGTCACTTGTGGCTCTTAGAACTATGTCGTGATATTTGTTGTATTTTAGTTGCTTGAGTTAGTCTATTTTTCATGGAAGCAAGTCTATCCATATATAATTAAAAAAAATACAAGCCTACAACTTTGATATGAAAAATCCTATGGATCTCACAAGTTAGAAAAGAGCACGAAGGAAACTACAAAGAGGGTGAAATTTTACTTTCTAATTAGATTAGTGATGCAGTTATGTAACTATCCTTTTGGCCTTTATGGGTAAACCAATGGAGAAAGAAATTAGTTAAGAAAACTTTTGGACTAGTGATTTGAATATTCTAGGACAATACAAGAAAGGATTGGGTAAAATATCTAAGATCGAGTTAGTTTTTCTATTCTCTAAGACATTTGAGAGACTGTAGGGATTTTGGAATCAAATTCGTATGAGTAGAACTTGCAATATCAAACTTGGCGTGCACGGGTTAGTTTGGAACATCAATTTCAAAGGTATGTTGCAAAATGGGGACTTTCGAGAAGATTTCCAAGTTTCTATCCCATGCAAGCTTCTATATTGGGTGTCACTCTGGTATAGTGGGTGAATTAATTCCTATTATAACATTGATCCCATTATAGATGGTAATCCCTCTTTGGCGGTGTCACTATAGCGAGTTGGGGCCGCTGTTGTGGAAATAGTCATGATTTTTGTATTAAATTCCCCAAAACTACTCATTATTTTGACAAACATGTTTTAGGAAGATCAAGGGTTACCTAGGGTTAATTTTCTCTATTTTTCATCGTGTCATTGAGAAAGGTAACTTAATTACTCTCGTAGTTTGGTAATTTGATTCTTCGACTGTAAAACCTATGGGAATTGCCTTAGGGGAGGGTTTTGGTTGATTTAATTATGGAAAAACCTAGTTTGGGTGGGATGATCATGTGATTTTCCTGGTTTAGGATTAATTTTTAATCTGGGTATAATTAGGCCATGTTGGATTAATTTTCTGTTGTTTTATTATTTGTAGACGAAAAAGTCAAGATTTCTAACAAGGGGAAGGATCGGGTTCAATAAAACTTTCGAGGAATAAAGACATGTTGGTGATGGTTGATTTTTTCATGTTTATGTGTATATGCATGTTAACTGTCTCGATAGTAAAACATGTACAATGCTTATTTTGGAAAACATAAGGTTGAATGTGAAATGATGAATAATTTACAATCACATACAATGAAGGTGTTTTTCTTACTTCTAATTACAAGTGTGGTTGTATTTCATTATGATTGTGGTTGTATTTGTTTGACTAATTGTTGGGTTGGTACATGATACCCCATGGTTGGCTTTGGTATCACGCCTAGTACATACTAATAATTTTCTTGGCTAAAACATTAGGTACAAGCTAATGGTTGGCTTAGGTACCACGTCTAGTACATGAATATCCATATTGTTGGCTTGGGTACCATAACGGTACAAATTACTAATGGTTTTCTTGAGTACCACTCCTGGAATAGAATATCCCATGGTTTGCTCGGGTACCACACCTATTACATACTATTGATTGACTCGGGTACCACACCTTGCATAGGGATATACATTTGGTTGGATCGGGTACCACTGGTACAAATTTCTAACGGTTGGCTCGGTACCATGCCTGGTACATGTTTGACTATTCCCTTGTTTGTTGGTTTGGTGAGTTAACATGAATTGTTTGTGATCACATGGGACACTCTTTATGTAATAGTTTGGTGAATATTGGCTACTAAGATTCTTAGTATGTTTCTGGCTTGGTTTCTATATGTGTTTTCTTGGTTGTACTATGTTTTAGTCATGTGCTTATATCATACCATTGGAGCTAACCAATGATCTGCCTGTACACTTTTATCGTGTACTAATATTGTACTTGCTCTTTCTATGTTGAGTACATGACATTTTTAGGCGGTTTCTTTGTGACCTCAACTATAAGCCGAATGTTATCTGAATCAAAGAGTTAGTTATTTCTTCGGGTTTCCACTGATTCATCTTGCTTTTTCTATTCATTTTTTGACTAAGACTCTCTTTAGTTCTCTGTTTTTGGGTTGCATACCCATATTCTTGACAGGTAAATGTCTTGGTACATGACTTTCAATTTTTAGGGGGCTACATCCGCGAATGTTTGATGATAATGACTTGTATTTTATGCAAACTTGGTTTTGAATTTATGAAAGTTTGTGTTTCAATTGAAAACTTGTTGGTTTTTTTATTATTTAATGGATTGATTGATAGTAGTTAGTTCGTTCTCTCACAGGGTGTTAGTGTCGGTTCTAGTAACGGTGGGTCAAAGTTGTGACAAGTTAATTACTTTAAAGTTTATTAATATATCTTTACTCTCTTACACTTCCCAAAATATATGTGTGGCCCATAGTTAGGTAGTTTGTTAAGTATTGGTCATTGTGAGGTTGATCTTATGATGTGCACATGACGTGACTCAATTCTATTGTCACAGTTGACATAGACTCTTAATTTCTTTGGGTTGTGCATCTTTATATAATATATGTAGAAAACATCATTTTGTTTAATATTCTGTCATGAAGATCATAGGTTCAATTTTCAGCTGCAAGGATACGTACTACTTTTGCATTCATAAAATTTTATTTTTAACGGTAGCTATGAAGTATTGGGGTTTCCGTTAAATTTAACAATCAGGTCGTCATTATGTGGTCTTGTGATTAATGATAAACAAACAAAGTACTTACTCGGTGATTCTAGAGATTAAGGAAAGAGGAGAACAAGAAAGTGGTTGAATTAACCAGTGGAAATATTTGGGCAACTATATTATAAAAGGGAATAAAGTCTTATAGATGTTAGTACACTATTTATACTGGGAAATTTCACCCCTTACAAAAGTAGGTGATAGGAACAAAATTGTATGTATAGAATCTTAAATTCAGCAAGGAAGCTCCTTGAATGTTTCAATGTATTAGGTGTAGTGAGAAAACATTATCTAAAATTGTAGTTAGAGAATATTGTAGCTCTAGGCGTTATTGTAGGGATATACTCAACTTTTTTGGGAGAATCCTTATGAGTTTACACAAGAAAACATTTTGCTTACTATCTCAAAATTGATGGGTTTAAAAGTAGCGCATTCGCCACACATGTTTATTGTGGAAAAATAATTTTGGAAGTAAATTTGCAATGGAACTGTGATACTTGCCTCAACTAGTAAATTGGTTACATGTTTTGTGGATCGTGATTCTGGCTAGAGGAAGAGGTGAGGAAAACAAAGTTGTACCATGTTGATGATTAGAATCATGGCTAGTGAATTTGTATTTGTTGGATTAATATCCCAATATCCAAAGCTCAATGCCCTGGCTAATTTTGGTTTCTCATAGGATAAGTCTACTAAGATAGAATATTTTTGTTAAAAAGGGTTTTATTTACCTCTTGTTTAAATTAAAAGAGTGTTCATTAACCCCAACTAGATAAGAATGTACAGGTCTTCCTAGGAAAAATAAGAGCTCGTCGAACTATCATTCTAACATCCAAGATCAATCAAACGGTAGTCCTTCAATTTCCTCTCAAATGTTAATAAGATATTGTGTAGTTAAAAAAACATGTTAAGTTCAATCAACAACTTATGTGAATTGAATAAAAACATTTAAAAAATTGGGAGTGAAACATTTTTATCATAACTAAATTTTTATGATGTGAAGAAATAATTTTTTTCTTACCTTTAATGGTAAACTATAGTACTAATGATTAATGTATGTTTAGACCATAGAAATAATAACGCAACTGTGTATGTTGTTACATGAACAAGACTGTTATAACAAAGCAATAACAATTTATACTATGTTGCTGCAAATGCACTTGGTGGTGGCGGGAGGTAATTGGTATGATCACTTGCCTCTCATAGAGTTTGCTTACAATAATAGTTATCACTCTAGCATCTAGATGGCTCCTTATGAGGCTCTCTATGAGTGAAGGTATAGATATCCTATTGGGTGGTTTGAGGTTGGTGAAGTTGGGTTGATAGGGCCAGACTTAGTTCATCAAGTCATGGAGAGGAGAAGATTATTCAGGAAAGGTTAAAGACAACACAAAGTCGTCAGAAATTCTATACAGATATTAGGAGAAGAGACTTAGAATTTGAGGTTGATGATTGGGTACTTGAAGGTTTCACCCATGAAGGGTGTTATGAGATTTGGTAAGAAAGGGAAACTAAGTCCCCGGTACATTAGCCCTTACAGGATATCCAAGAGGATTGGCAGTGTAGCTTATGAGTTGGAGCTACCATCAAAGTTAGTAGAAGTCATCCGCTGCTCCACAGTTCCATGTTGAAGAAGTGTATGGGCAATCCTTCACTCATAGTACCTATTGAAAGTATTAGTATCAAGGACAGCCTATCTTATGAGGAAGTGCCTATTAAGATTCTAGATCGGCAGGTATCACGACCCAAGGTAGCCCCTAAGCGTGACATGGAGTATAAGACTCCAAGAGGCCCCATACAAGCCACTTAGCTTTCATTATACAAGATAATAGAATAAAGAGATTTAAAATAGTTTCAACATCTAAGATATTGATAAGGAAAAGCGAAAATCTAAACATTGTCTCAAGGCCATCTAGTACATCAAAATGAATCTAGGCGTAGCCCGTGTACATCACGTTCCAAAACTGAAAGTAAGGGAAGACTGAAAACAATAAGTGGCCGATCCTCGAACCATGAAGACTCACCAAAGCTTGAAATCTCCTCAAAGAACTATAGCCACAAACTGAGAACCTTGACTGTCGGACCCTACATTTGGAAAAAATGTAGGAAAGAGTATGCGTTAGTAGAAACATGTACCAAGTATGATAGGCATGCATAAAAACCTTTGAAAACATACTTACAAGAGATACATTCATGAGATGCAATGACCAAGCTAAAACATGAGATAAAGAGTTAGAAAACAAGGTCAATGCAAATAGTCATTATCTTAAACATGTATGAGATACTTTCTTGAAGTAACCTTAATTAATCATAACTTGCTTGTGGGAAGTATCCTTAACCGATATATAAGACTATGTGATCTACTAACATGAAATCTGGTGTCTACCCCACACCGAAAAAGGGTGTCCTACTTGTCGAGGTAAGGACTATGAACTTCTAGTGTATGTGGATCCACTAGCTAATCTCTATGTCGACAATCCTATGTTGGCACATAATTTATGGGATACGGGTAATCGCCACTTGTCCACTTGGTTCTAAGCTTAACTTCCACGGAATATTTCTTAATCATATTCATCTTAGCTCTTAAAGGAACATGGGCAATCACCTCTTGTCCTTACATCAGATGACATGGGTAATCACCTCTTGTCTTTTAATTAGAGAGCATGGGTAATCGTTTCTTGCCTCTACATTAGAATAGCTCCTTAACATTGGTTCATTTTAGGTGAGACTTATTATGTGAGAAAACCTTTCACAATCATGCTCTCATGTGTTTATGAGAAATCCTTTCAACAACACAACAATAACAACATCATTAATACTTCACTCTCAAAGCATCCTTAAAACATTTATATCAATTTCATAAGAACATGCATAGTTCCATAATTTACTTTTCATAGTTCAAAACTCACTTCCAATCATAAATATCTAGAAAACATGGGTTGGGCATAGGTTCATGAGAATTCATCAGAAAATCATGTAATTACATCAATCCATGCTTGATAGATCATGAAACAATCAAATACATTAATATTTAAGCCCATGACACGGAAGAAAACCTTAACTCAATTGGGGAATTCTAACTTTGTAAATTGGGAAATATGGAGATTCCATGGAGGAAATGGGCTCCATAGATGAAACCTATCATACCTCAATGAAAATTGGTTAACTTCAATAGAGGGATTAGAGGCATGACTTGAAACCCTAGGTTGATCCATTCTTCTCCAAGCTTTCTAGAAAGTGAAATATTTGAGAGGAAGACGTGTTTTACTTTTTGTAAATTTGAGAAAATGATTTCAATTGAGAAAATTTGGGGGTTAAAGCACTTATATAGGGGCTTTGGTGAAGGGTAAAACAACATCGAATTAAGCTAGAAGAATTAGGAAAAGACCCGAAAGCCCCAAGAAAAATAATTGTCGACACCATCGATGGTGACAAACTACGGTCTGTGGTTCCACTAACGGACCGTCCTGGTCGTCCGTTGTTTGGTGTTAGAGATTCAAAAATCAGGACCCCTAATGACGGGACCCAACCATGGGTCGTGATCCAATTGATGGGTTCTGTAACATCCCAGAAATTCTATGACTTAAGTTAGAGCCTCACCTTGTGAATAATGACTTAAAAATTGTTAAAATGATGTTTCTAAATCTAAATTAATGCAATTGAATTGGTTTGGAAGAGGAAAAGTCTAAACGTCAAGAAACGACCACGACGTCCGGAAACTAGAGAAGAATGTGTTCAAGTGTGTCCTTAGGTTTTGGGCAGGTTTGGAAAGTCGTATGATGGTATAATCTTGTAAAAATGTTTAAATTGGGTAAATATATTTTTATAGGGTCTAAACGTTCGAATACGACGTCCCGGGGCCACCCTAAGGGACCCCAAGGAGGACCCCAAACTTGGCCAAGCAAGCTGCCAAAGGAGCTTGCTAATTGGAGTTGGTGAGAATAGCTCCGCATCGCGGACTAGCTCCCCCAAGGAGAAAAAAGTTTGTTCACGACACGGTCGTATCACGGACTCTACTGTCTCAAAATTAAATTCCAAATCTCTTCAGGGAACAACTCTGCGTCGCGTACTTGTTCTGCGACGAAAATGTAGAAATTCAGAAATCGAGTTTTACTTCATTAAAGAGTCCAACTAAGTGACGGGTATTTAGGGTACTTTAGGGAACGTGTATATAATGATTTTTAAGTCAATTTACCTCACTTTTATCACTCAAACACAAAACCCCAAAGATCAAAACCTAAAGTTCCCTCTACTCTCTCTCTTCTCAAGAACTCCATTGAAGAAGATTGGAGCTTCAAGAAGAAGATCAATTCTCTAAGGTTTCAACTCAGATTTTCGTGGTTATTTAGTCAATAAGGTATGGTTGCTGATCAATCTTGGGATTCCTTTCCCCAAGAGGCCCCTTCAAGATGAATTTCAAAATCTCCAATATCTAGGTTTCAATCCAAACACGTGGGCCTTCTTTCTAAAGTAAAATTGATGTTATAAACTACTTTGATTGATGTTATATGAATAATTATGGATGAATTTATGTTGTCTTGGTGGTTTCTTGAAAAATTCCCCATGAGACTCATGTTCTTCTTCTTTTCCCAATTCTAACCCCAGTTTGTGTTGGATATTGATTGAAGGCTATGAATTGAATGTGATGTTATGTATTTCATGTTTGTATGATGATTCTACCCTAGGTTATGTATAATTTCTATGAAATTAGGGTTGAGTCTTTGAATGAAGCCTTGAAGGCTATGAAGGAAATATGTCAATTGCTTATATTTATGTTGATTATGTTATTATTTCATGAAATACTTTGTATTATGTATTTGTTATGAATTGTTTGGTAATTGAAGTATGGATGTCCCATGAATGGCAAGAAGGTATGAATATTGGTTCTTCTTTGAACTCAAGTATGAAAGGTGAATTACTTATATTGTAATGACGTTATACCTAATGTGTTGTTGTGGTGTTGATGACCTAGTTTTCTCATCCTTAACCCTCTACACTTGGATTAGCTATGAAGTATGGATGTATATTATGGTATGATTACTATATGATTGAAAGGTAGTTCTCATGATTATAGTGTAATGTAAAGTGAAATGTTTACTGACATGCTAAGTGTTTCTAAAGTGAAAGGATTGTTACTCACTTATGAACAAATAGGAGCTATTATGGTAAGATATCTACATAAGAGTCTAGTAAAGGCTAATGTGAACTTATGTGATGACTAAAGATGATTACAAAAGGGAATTGGATTCTTAGCACCAAAAGGGCATGTAAATGAGATGGGGGTCTCACGTTTAGTAAGTCTGGCTCCCCACATGGGTTTCCTCACGTTTAGCAAGTCCGGATTACCCACCGTATGTTTTGTCTCATGATATAGAAACTCCCACGTTTAGTAAATTAGGGTTTCTAGAAGCAATCTCCTTGACCCTTAACTATGTGCCCACATATGACTCTAGCTTAGTGGATCCACCTAGATAGCTATGTATGAATGGTTACACCTTAAGGAAGTGTTAACCCTCTCTTTTCGGTGTGGGAGTAGAACACTGGATTCCATGTAGCTCTCATGGTCTATGTCGGTTATTGCAATATTTCCCTAATGTAGAAAGTAAATGAATGTATGAAAGGTGTGAACTTTTACTAGGGATTTCTTAAGGGTTTCTACACAGTGTAAGGAAGGGTATGGGACTTTTCTTGCACATTGTACTTGTGGGATTTTAAGAGATGGGTGTAGTAATGTTCTCTTATGATTATGATGATTATGACTTTTGTATGTTGAAGCTATGTTATGTATGATCATTATGAATATGGTAAGTTATGATAAAATATGATCTTATGAATGTATGAATGAAGTAGGTTGCTTAATGTGATACTTGGCTTTGAATAAGGTTATGGGGTTCTATTCTTTGCATTGCACTAGTATTGCTTGGGTTGTCTACATGTTGGGATGATATTATGTTGGGTTGGACTATGATGCTTACTTGATGTGTATATTGGATTTACTTGGTAAAGAGCATGTTTTGACTAAATGTCCCTTTATGCATGTTTCAATGATATTTATTCATAGTAGCCTTGCTTAGTACGTGTGTTGTACTAACCCATATTTTCTCCCTTTTCCCCAAACATTTAGGTTCGGACCGTTGAGGAAACACTACAAGAAAATGGCTTATTAGGGACCATTATTTTACGGCAAGACAAAAAACTGGTCCCTAGAAGTATGGTTATAGCGACATATTTTTTCGCTGATCCCTAAAGGTATATTTATAGAGACGAGGTTTTTTTCTAGTCCCTATTTTGTCAATTTTATTTCTTTTTTTGAGAAAAGAATAAATCTGGTCCGTAAAAGAATGAACACTTGGCCACTAACTAATGCTCTAAATTGTGTGGGATAAAGAAGCCAATTTATTTAACCACTAAAAGAGTTAAAAGAAAAAACAAATTAAAGTATTTTAAGGATCAAAGAAATAAAAATAGGCCGTCTCTCCAAAACCCTAAGACCAAAGTCGCGATTTATCTCCATCTATGGCGTTTCATTGCCATTTACTTACTGATTTTCTCAATAGAAGTAACAATTTCTTTTGCCCATCCTTAATTTTTTTCATTGTTGCGTTATCCCCTCCTAATTTCCTCTACTGTGGTAGTGAAGGTAATATCAATTTTGAATATCAATCGGCTTCATCTTCCAGGAAATTTCCCCTCGTTTTGGCACCATGGTAATCTTACTGGAGTAATACTTCCTATTCTTCTTATTTTCCTTTTAAAGTATCCAATTTTTTAACAACAAATAGGTGTTTGAATAGCTTCAACCTTTGAATTTGGATTTCAAATCCGTGCTTCCTACATCATTTCAGTTTGAACCCTAGTATTTTATTTTATAAATATTGAACTCCTCTTCATTATTGGATATGACTTTTACACCCCTAAAACTTGAAATTCATTTGCTTTGCTGAACATGGAGTTTTATTCAAGAGATTAGAGCGGATGAATGTATTTTCGGTTATTTAGTCTCTTTTATTATTTGTCCCATTTAGTGTGAGTTCTGTTGGTTCTAAGATGAGATAGAATGAAGAAAAAATCTCGATTCGACACTCCAGTTTTTGCATCAAAAGAGGTCGTTCTCCCTTTTTCATTGTGATAGTTTTTTTTTTTAATTTAATTTTGGATAGTTCATAACTTGTTTGGTTTAAAGTAATCATGGAAATGAGGTGTTAGCCTCACTTTAGTTTTGTGTGTGAAGCATGAGTTGATGTTTCTTACAGTTCTGTTCATGTTATTTAAACATGAACTTGTTACTTTTTTAGTTTCTCACTTTAGATATGAATTTTATTTAATCCTTTTTTCCTGTTAATTTAAAATATCAACTTGACATTTCCATTTGTGTTTAATCTCCATGTTCTCTGCCTCAGTTCATTTTGTCTATTAGTTTGGAACTTGTTGTTTTGTCTGAATTAAATGAGATTTACCAAAAGCAGTTTTTCTTGTTTGATTAAGGAAAATGATTTCTAAAGAGGATAACAAGTTTGAATTTTTTGTTTGATCACGGTCTTTGGGAGTGAATTAGACTTGAATAATTTTTATGTTCGTGTTGATCTCAACTTACAACAATTTCATAATTTGGTCCAAGTATTAGAAAACAGTTTAGGATCTTATCCTTGTTGGTTATTTTGTTTTATTCAATACAATTTTCAGAAATTAAACAAGGTGATTTCTTGTGAATATGTTGGTTTTATTTATATGTTTGTCAAGAGTATACTACACTCTCCAGTTTCAAACCCTCATTTGTTTTCTATTCCTCACTTGTTGTTGCTATTGTTATGCCAGCTGGAAGCTATGTCATATTATGGAATCAACTTAGCCTTCTCTAGTGACCTGCCATGCCTAAGGTTTTGAAAAACTTTTTGTATCTTCCGCAGCGTTAGAATAACAGGGGCGCTCCCTAGTTGCATGTGTATTTTTCTCTCTATGCTTATGGTAAGTCCTTCAAATTTTATGTTTTTAAAAGCATCATGAAGTTAACACTCTCCTTTTCATGTGGTGATTGTCTAGCTGTTAAATCATAGACATTAATCTGAATAGGTTCTTGCAATTCATGTTATTTGAAATAATGTGGCTCAACAAGTTCTCTGCATTTGAAAATAGGCTCCTAAATTTCAAATTTGATTAGTTAACTTATCTCCATTCGATAAATGATTTCTAGGATTTCTTGATTATATTAAGAAATTGTCCTTATGGATACATATGCTCGTAACTTTCTTGGAACATTATTCTGGGGACAAGTTGATGTTGGTTGTTGAAAAAAGTTGTCATATATCGAAAGTTGATAAGAAATAAAATCTACACTTATGTTAGTGATATTCCTAAATGTTAAGACTCTTAGGGAAATGTGCAGATTTTGTCCAAAAAGAAATAGTATCATACCATGTTAAGGGGTCACTATTGGGTTGGCTGAGCTCAAAATTGAGATATTCTTAAATCTCCACAATAGGAAATGCAATCAGTGGTGTTTCTAGTGAGTACCTAGTACAGAGTCTAGAATGTAGGAATTTACATTTTCATTTTTGTTTTGCTCTCTTGTTTGAAGTATTTGATGTTTCTTCTTGTATTGAAGGAACTCAAGAGTGCATTAAAAGATTTTAAGGCTAACTTCATATTCACAACATCTTATAGTTGAAGACTCTTAACTTATTGCGGCTTAACACACAGTTGCTTGCATATCAACTGTGTAAATCGCATCCCCTAACTTGTCTACTTGTTGATTATTGAAATACATACCTCTTGAATAAAACAATATGTTGGATATAACATTCTTATCCCTTGAATATTTAACTGAAGCTAATTTAGGGACTGTATGACTGATAAACTTATAATATCCCTCCCTTAAAGTCTTTTTGGGTGAAGATTTAGGAGTACCCGTTAGAAATGTGATTCAGTTACTGTCTTTCAGATGGTCATAACCTTTGAACTCTATTTTTTTGTGAAAGCTACACCAATGTTTTGTTTTACTGCAATTTCTCCAGTTTGTCCAAATTTCACAGTGCTTAATTCACAATTGCTTTAGGATTATAGAGTGAGAGAAGAAATATATCCAAATTTAGTTTATAGAATTTGCTGCTAATTTAGTTAATTGTTCATTTTGTGATGTTATTGAATGACTTACCGCAAAGTATCAATCTATTGATTGACAATGTACATAACATGTGTACATAATTAGATTTTTATCAATTTTTGGTAGTTCCACTAAACTTGAGCTTATATAAACTGCTATAAAAGACATAGAAACTGACTAGGATATCCTATGGTGTTGTACTAAAACCTTGAATAGCATCCTTGATAGTTTATTTCTCATTCTGCCATTTCCTGACTTCTTCTTGTCCACTTATTCTTGTAGGCAATTCAGAAATATAGCAACTGCTCATATTAAAGTGAACATAAGATGATGAGAAATACAAGAATTAACTTTTGCAAAGTAAACTATAGAAAAGTTAGTTCGTTTGTTTCAAGTATTGTTGGCTGTACTGCTATCATTCATCATTCAAATTTTTCATATCATGACATATCACCGTACTTTTTTTCTTATGATTCTAGATCATCGATAGTTGCTGCTTGATATGGACTTCTATTCTACCTGTGTTAAGCTCTAATGTCTACTCTTGTGCTTTCGGATTTCCTTAGGTATTTTTCTACTCTTATTTCCTTTCTAAGGTCTTTCTTTTATATATGTTGCTCTTATTATAGAAAAAGTACTTCATATTGTTGAAAAGAACTATAACTTTTTTCCTTTCTTTCCTCTTTTGTTTTCCCATGGCATTTGTTCATCTCACTGTCCTTCTTGTTCCTTTTCCTTGCCATTACGTATCTTTATGTTGCTTGAAATCTTATGTATGATTGAGTATTAGCAGTAACTTTATCAAATTTTCTTCTTTTGTTATGACAATATGTTGTATTAATGGAAGTTGCAGAATAACTAGGAACAAAAATTCCAGATTGCAATATCTTATTTTTTGTCTACACTTAAGTATATTGTGTGATTTGGCTGTGCCTATTATTCTTTTTTCTAAGCAAATTTTATTTTGTACGTTCCACAGGATTTGGATATTTCAGTTTACAAGTCGAGATGCAAGTTTGAAAACATTAAACAAGTTTTGTCAAATCAGTCATCCTTCGCTTGGATAGTTTGGCAAAATATTTCATTATATATTTAGAGATGTTATCTTTTATTGGCTAATGAGTTGAATAAATATAGTATTGTGACTAAATTTTTGTAACTCATTCTGCACATGCCATGGTAATCTATTGTTTTAAATAATACGATCGATAATTTTGTTTTTATGCATTTGATTATCTATATTTAAAATTTTATAATATCTTCGAAAATAAGCATGTATTATCGTCTTTAATATCATATTATAAATAAATTATTTGTGGCAACAATGTAAAGTCACTTTTAGGGACGAGTATTGCTTCAGTCCTTAAAACTCTTTAAGGACCAGATTTTTGGTCCCACGGGGTATTAAAGACTAGTTCAGCTATTCTTGAAATTAGTGTTTAAGGGCCAGAAACGTGGTCGCTAAAAGGTTTTAGGGACTAGAATTATACTAGTCGTAAAAGCATTTCAAGAACCAGTACGAAAATCCAGTCCCTATAAGTCTTTAGCGACGGAGCCGGTAGGGACGGGTTTTTCCTGTCCCTATTGTTATTTAGGGACCAGAATGGTACTTTTAGGGACCATTTTCCTGGTCCCTATTAGCCGTTTTTCTTATAGTGAAATTTGGGGGTTAAAACACTTATATAGGGGTTTTGGTCAAGGGTAAAACAACATAGTATTAAGCTAGAAAAATTAGGAAAAGACCCGAAAGCCCCAAGAAAAATAATTGTCGACACCATCGATGCTGACGAACTACTGTCTGTGGTTCCACTAATGGCTAATCCTGGTCGTCCATTTTTTGGTGTCACATATTCAAAAATCAGGACCCCTAATGACAGGACCCAACCACGAGTTGTGATCCAATTGATGGGTTGTGTAACACCCCAGAAATTCTATGACTTAAGTTAGAGCCTCACCTTGTTAATAATGACTTAAAAATAGTTAAAATGATGTTTCTAAACCTAAATTAATGCAATTGACTTGATTTGTAAGAGTAAAAGTCTAAAGGTCAAGAAACGACCACGACGTCCGGAAACTAGAGAAGAATGTGTTCTTGTGTGTCCTTAGGTTTTAGGCAGTTTTGGGAGTGTCGCATGATGGTATAATCATGTAAAAATGTTTAAATTAGGTAAATATATATTTATAGGGTCTAAATGTTCGAATACGACATCCCGGGACCACCCTAAGGGACCTCGAGGAGGACCCCGACCATGGCCAAGCAAGCTGCCAAGGCAGCTTGCTAATTGTACTTGGTGGGAATAGCTCCGCGTCGCGGACTAGCTCCCCCAAGGAGAAAAATGTTGGTTCGCGACGCGGTCATGTCACCGACTCTACTATCTCTAAATTAAATGCCAAATATCTTCAGGGAACAGCTCCGCGTCGCGGACTTGTTCCGCGACGAAAATACAGAAATTCAGAAATTGATTTCTACTTCATAAAAGAGTCCAACTAAGTGATGGGTATTTAGGGTACTTTAGGGGACGTGTATATAATGATTTATAAATCAATTTACCTCTTATCACTCAAACAGAAAACCCCAAAGATCTAAACCTAAAGCTCCCTCTACCCTCTCTCTTCTCAAGAACTCCATTGAAGAAGATTGGAGCTTCAAGAAGAAGATCAACTTTCCAAGGTTTCAACTCATATTTTCGTGGTTAATTCATCAATAAGGTATGGTTGCTTATCACTCTTGGGATTCCTTTCCACAAGAGGCCCCTTCAAGATGAATTTCAAAATCTCCAATATCTAGGTTTCAATCCAAAAATGTGGGTCTTCTTTCTAAAGTAAAATTTATGTTTTAAACTGACTTTGATTGATGTCATATGAATAATTATGGATGAATTTATGTTGTATTGGTGGTTTCTTGAGGAATTCCCCATGAGACCCATGTTCTGCTTCTTTTCCTAATTCTAACCCTAGTTTATGTTGGATACTGATTGAAGGCTATGAATTGAATGTGATGTTATGTAATTCATGTTTCTATGATGATTCTACCCTAGGATATTTATAATTTCTATGAAATTAGGGTTGAGTCTTTGAATGAAGCCTTGAAGGCTATGAAGGAAATATGTCAATTGCTTATATTGATGTTGATTATGTTATTACTTCATGAAATACCTTCTATTATGTATTGGTTATGAATTGTTTAATAATTGAAGTATGGATGTTCCATGAATGGCAAGAAGGTATGAAGGTTGGTTCTTCTTTGAACTCAAGTATGAAAGATGAATTACTTGGATTGTAATGATGTTATACCTAATGTGATGTTGTGGTGTTGATGACCTAGTTTCCTCATCATTAACCCTCTACACTTGAATTAGCTATGAAGTATGTATGTATGTTATGGAATGATTGCTATATGATTGAAAGGTAGTTCTCATGATTATAGTGTAATGTAAAGTGAAAGGTTTACTCAATTGCTAAGTGTTTCTAAAGTGAAAGGATTGTTGCTCACTTACGAACACATAGGAGCTATTATGGTAAGATGTCGACATAAGAGTCTAGTAAAGGCTAATGTGAACTTATGAAATGACTAAAGATGATTACAAAAGGGAATTAGATGCTTAGCACCGAAAGGGCATGTAATGAGATGGGGGTCTCACGTTTAATAAGTCCAGCTCCTCACATGGGTATCCTCATGTTTAGCATGTCCGGATTACCCACCATATGCTTTCTCTCATGATACGGAAACCCCCACGTTTAGTAAGTTAGGGTTTCTAGAAGCAATCTCCTTGACCCTTAACTATGTGTCCACATATGACTCTAGCTTAGTGGATCCACCTAGATAGCTATGTACGAATGGTTACACCATAGGGATGTGTTAACCATCTCTTTTTGGTGTGGGAGTAGAACACCGGATTCCATGTAGCTCTCATGGTCTATGTCGGTTATTGCAATATTTCCCTAATGGAAAAAGTAAATGAAGGTATGAAAGGTGTGAACTCTTACTAGCCATTTCTTAAGGGTTTCTATATAGTGTAAGGAAGGGTATGGGACTTCTCTTGCACATTGCACTTGTGGGATTCTAAGAGATGGTTGTAGTAATGTTCTCTTATGATTATAATGATTATGACTTTTGTTTGTTGAAACTATGTTATGTATGATCATTACGAATATGGTAAGTTATGATGAAATATGATCTTATGAATGTATGAATGAAGTAGGTTGCTTAATGTGATACTTGGCTTCGAATAAGTTTATGGGGTTCTATTTTTTGCATTGCACTAGTATTTCTTGCTTTGTCTACATGTTGGGATGACATTATATTGGGTTGGACTATGATGCTTACTTTGTGTATATATTGCCTTTACCTGGTAAAGAGCATGTTTTGACTAAATGTCCTTTTATGCATGTTTCAATGGTTTTTATGCATTGTAGTCATACTTTGTATAGGTGTTGTACTAACCCATATTTTCTCCCTTTTCCCCAAACATTTAGGTCCGGGCCGTTGAGGAAATTTGGGGGTTAAAACACTTATATAGGGGTTCTGGTGAAGGGTAAAACAATATAGTATTAAGCTAGAAGAATTAGGAAAAGACCCGAAAGCCCCAAGAAAAATAATTGTCGACACCATCGATGTTGACGAACTACGGTCTTTGGTTCCACTAATGGACCGTCCTGGTCGTCCACTGTTTGGTGTCAGAGATTCAAAAATAAGGACCCCTAATGACGGAACCCAACCACGGGTCGTGATCCTATTGATGGGTTGTGTAACACCCCAAAAATTCTATGACTTAAGTTAGAGCCTCACCTTGTGAATAATGTCATAAAAATAGTTAAAATGATCTTTCTAAACCTAAATTAATGCAATTGACTTTTTTTGGAAGAGTAAAACTCTAAACATCAAGAAATGACCACGACGTCCGTAAACTAGAGAAGAATGTGTTCTAGTGTGTCCTTAGGTTTTGGGCAGGTTTGGGAGTGTCGTATGATAGTATAATCTTGGAAAAATGTTTAAATTAGGTAAATATATTTTTATAGGGGCTAAACGTTCGAATACGATGTATCGGGTCACCCTAAGGGCCCCCGATGAGGACCCCAACCATGGCCAAGCAAGCTGCCAAGACAGCTTGCAAATTGCACTTGGTGGGAATAGCTCCGCGTCGCGGATTAGCTCCCCCAAGGAGAAAATAGTTTGTTCGCGACGTGGTCATGTCACAAACTCTACTGTCTCAAAATTAAATTCCAAATATCTTCAGGGAACAGCTCCGCGTCGCGGACTTGTTCCGCGAAGAAAATGCAGAAATTCAGAAATTGATTTTTACTTCATTAAAGAGTCCAACTAAGTGATGGGTATTTTAGGGGACATGTGTATAATGATTTGTAAGTCAATTTACCTCACTTTTATCAGTCAAACACAAAACCCCAAAGATCTAAACCTAAAGTTCCCTCTACTCTCTCTCTCTTCTCAAGAACTCCATTGAAGAAAATTGGAGATTCAAGAAGAAGATCAACTCTCCAAGGTCACAGATTTTCGTGGTGAATTCTTCAATAAGGTATGGTTGCTGTTCACTCTTGGGATTTCTTTCCCGAAGACGCCTCTTCAAGATGAATTTCAAAATCTCCAATTTTTAGGTTTCAATCCAAAAACGTGGGTCTTCGTCCTAAAGTAAAATTGATGTTATAAACTGACTTTGATTGATTTTATATGAATAATTATGGATGAATTTATGTTGTATTGGTGGTTTCTTGAAGAATTCCCAATGAGACCCGTGTTCTCCTTCTTTTCCTAATTCTAACCCTAGTTTGTGTTAGATATTGATTGAAGGCTCTGAATTGAATGTCATGCAATGTAATTCATGTTTGAATGATGATTCAACCCTAGGTTATGTATAATTTCATTGAAATTAGGGTTGAGTCTTTGAATGAAGCCTTGAAGGCTATGAAGGAAATATGTCAATTGCTTATATTAAAGTTTATTATGTAATTACTTCATGAATTACCTTGTATTATGTATTGGTTATGAATTTTTTGGTAATTGAAGTATGGATGTCCTATGAAGAGCCAAATGGTATGAAGGTTGATTCTTCTTTGCACTCAAGTATGAAAGGTGAATTACATAGATTGTAATGATGTTAAACCTAATGTGTTGTTGTGGTGTAGGTGACCTAGTTTCCTCATCCTTAACCCTCTACACTTGAATTAGCTATGAAGTATGTATGTATGTTATTGTATGATTTCTATATTATTGGAAGGTAGTTCTCATGATTATATTATAATGTAAAGTGAAAGGTTTACTCACTTGCTAAGTGTTTCTAAAGTGAAAGGATTGTTACTCACTTATGAACACATAGGAGCTATTATGGTAAGATGTCTACATAAGATCCTAGTAAAGGCTAATGTGAACTTATGTGATGACTAGAGATGATTACAAAAGGGAATTAGATGCTTAGCACCGAAAGGGAATGTAAATGAGATGGATCTCACATTTAGTAAGCCCGACTCCCCACTAGGGTTTCCTCACATTTAGCAAGTCCGGATTACGCACCGTATGTTTTGTCTCATGATATGGAAAACCCCACGTTTAGTAAGTTAGGGTTTCTATAAGCAATCTCCTTGACCCTTAACTATGTGTCCATATATGACTCTAGCTTAGTGGATCCACCTAGATAGCTTTGTACGAATGGTTACACCTTAGGGAAGTGGTAACCCTCTCTTTTCGGTGTGGGAGTAGAACATCGGATTCCATGTAGCTCTCATGGTCTATGTCGGTTATTGCAATATTTCCCTAATGTAGAAAGTAAATGAAGGTATGAAAGGTGTGAACTCTTACTAGGGATTTCTTAAGGGTTTTTACATAGTGTAAGGAAGGATATGGGACTTCTCTTGCACATTGCACCTGTGGGATTCTAAGAGATGGTTGTAGTAATGTTCTCTTATGATTATGATGATTATGACTTTTGTATGTTGAAACTATGTTATGTATGATCATTATGAATAGGGTAAGTTATGATGAAATATGATCTTATGAATGTATGCATGAAGTAGGTTTCTTAATGTGATACTTAGCATTGAATAGGGTTATGGGTTCTATTCTTTGCATTGCACTAGTATTGCTTGGGTTGTCTACATGTTAGGATGATATTATATTGGGTTGGAATATGATGCTTACTTTGTGTATATATTGCATTGACTTTGTAAAGAGCATGTTTTGACTAAATGTCCTTTTATGCATGTATCAATGATTTTTATACATAGTAGCCATACATAGTACGTGTGTTGTACTAACCCATATTTTCTCCCTTTTCCCCAAACATTTAGGTTCCGGCTGTTGAGGAAATTTGGGGGCTAAAACACTTATATAGGGGTTTTGGTGAACCGTAATACAACGTAGTATTAAGCTAGAAGAATTAGGAAAAGACCCGAAAGCCCCAAGAAAAATAATTGTCGACACCATTGATGGTGACGAACTACGGTATGTGGTTCCACTAATGGACCGTCCTGGTCGTCCGTTGTTTGGTGTCGGAGATTCAAAAACTAGCACCCTAATGACGGGACCCAACCACGGGTCGTGATCCAATTGATGGGATGTGTAACACCCCAGAAATTTTATGACTTAAGTTAGAGCCTCACCCAGTGAATAATGACTTTAAAATAGTTAAAATTATGTTTCTAAACCTAAATTAATGCAATTGACTTGTTTTGGAAGAGTAATAGTCTAAACGTCAAGAAACGACCACGACGTCCGGAAACTAAAGAAGAAAGTGTTCTAGTGTCCCCTTAGGTTTTGGGCAGCTTTGGGAGTGTCGTAAGATGGTATAATCATGTTAAAATGTTGAAATTCGGTTAATATATGTTTATAGGGTTGAAACATTTGAATACGACGTCCTGGGGCCACCCTAAGGGACACCAAGGAGGACCCCAACCTTGGCCAAGCAAGCTGCCAAGGCAGCTTGCAATTTGCACTGGTGGGAGTAGCTCCGCGTCGCGGACTAGCTCCCCCAAGGAAAAAATAGTTTGTTCGCGACACAGTCGTGTCACGGACTCTACTGTCTCGAAATTAAATTCCAAATCTCATAGGGGAACAGCTCCGCGTCGCGGACTTGTTCTGCGTCGAAAATGCAGAAATTAAGAAATTGATTTTTACTTCATTATAGAGTCCAACTAAGTGACAGGTATTTAGGGTACTTTAGGGGGCATGTATATAATGATTTTTTAATTCATTTTACCTCACTTTTATCACTCAAACACAAAACCCCAAAGATATAAACCTAAAGTTCTGTCTACTCTCTCTCTTCTCAAGAACTCCATTGAAGAAGATTGGAGCTTCAAGAAGAAGATCAACTCTCCAAGGTTTCAACTCAGTTTTCGTGGTTAATTCTTCAATAAGGTATGGTTTCTTATCACTCTTGGGATTTCTTTCCCCAAGAGGCCCCTTCAAGATGAATTTCAAAATCTCCAATTTCTATGTTTTAATCCAAAAACGTGGGTCTTCTTTCTAAAGTAAAATTGATGTTATAAACTGACTTTGATTGATTTTATATGAATAATTATGGATGAATTTATGTTGTATTGGTGGTTTCTTGAAGAATACCCCATGAGACCCATTTTCTCCTTCTTTTCCTAATTCTAACCCTAGTTTGTGTTGGATATTGATTGAAGGCTACGAATTGAATGTGTTGTTATGTATTTCATATTTTTATGATGATTCTACCCTAGGTTATGTATAATTTATTTGAAATTAGCGTTAAGTCTTTGAATGAAGCCTTGAAGGCTATGAAGGAAATACGTCAATTTCTTATATTGATGTTGATTATGTTATTACTTCATGAATTGCCTTGTATTATGTATTGGTTATCAATTGTTTGGTAATTGAAGTATGGATGTCCCATGAAGGGCAAGAAGGTATGAATGTTGGTTCTTTTTTGAACTCAAGTATGAAAGGTGAATTACTTAGATTGTACTGATGTTATACCTAATGTGTTGTTGTGGTGTTGATGACCTAGTTTCCTCATCCTTAACCCTCTACACTAGAATTAGCTATGAAGTATGTATGTATGTTAGGGTATGATATCTTTATGTTTGGAAGGTAGTTCTCATGATTATATTATAATGTAAAGTGAAAGGTTTACTCACTTGCTAAGTGTTTCTAAAGTAATAGGATTGTTACTCACTTATGAACACATAGGAGCTATTCTGGTAAGATGTCTACATAAGAGTCTAGTAAAGGCTAATGTGAACTTATGTGATGACTACAGAAGATTACAAAAGGGAATTAGATGCTTAGCACTGAAAGGGCATGTAAATGAGATGGGAGTCTCACGTTTAATAAGACCGGCTCACCACATGGCTTTTCTCACGTTTAGCAAGTCCGGATTACCCAACGTATGTGTTGTCTCATGATATGGAAACCCTCACATTAAGTAAGTTTGGGTTTCTAGAAGATATCTCCTTGACCCTTAATTATGTGCTCACATAGGACTCTAGCTTAGTGGATCCACCTAGATAGCTATGTACGAATGGTTACACCTTAGGCAAGTGTTAACCCTCTCTTTTCGGTGTGGGAGTAGAACACCGGATTCCATGTAGCTCTCATGGTCTATGTCGGTTATTGCAATATTTTCCTAATGTAGAAAGTAAATGAAGGTATGAAAGGTGAAAACTCTTACTAGGGATTTCTTAATGGTTTCTACATGGTGTAGGGAAGGGTATGGGACTTCTCTTGCACATTGTACTTGTGGGATTCTAAGAGATAGTTGTAGTAATGTTCTCTTATGATTATGATGATTATGACTTTTGTATGTTGAAACTATGTTATGTATGATTATTATGAATATGGTAAGTTATGATGAAATATGATCTTATGAATGTATGCATGAAGTAGGTTGCTTAATGTGATACTCGGCATTGAATAGGGTTATGGGGTTCTATTCTTTGCATTGCACTAGTATTTCTTGGGTTGTCTACATGTTCGGATAATATTATGTTGGGTTGGACTATGATGCTTACTTTGTGTATATTGGATTTACTTAATAAAAAGCATGTTTTGACTAAATGTCCTTTTATGCATGTTTCAATGGTTTTTATGCATAGTAGCCTTACTTAGTACGTGTGTTGTACTAACCCATATTTTCTCCCTTTTCCCCAAACATTTAGGTTTGGGCCATTGAGGAAATTTGGAGGTCAAAACACTTCTATAGGGGTTTTGGTCCAGGGTAAAACAACATAATAATAAGCTGGAAGAATTAGGAAAAGACCCGAAAGCCCAAAGAAAAATAATTCTCTACACCATCGATGGTGACGAACTACAGTCTGTGGTTCCACTAACGGACCGTCCTGGTCGTCCGTTGTTTGGTGTCAGAGATTCAAAAATCAGGACCCCTAATGACGGGACCCAACCACGGATCGTGATCCAATTGATGGGTAGTGTAACACCCCAAAAATTCTATGACTTAAGTTAGAGCCTCACCTTGTGAATAATGACTTAAAAATTGTTAAAATGATGTTTCTAAACTTAAATTAATGAAATTGACTTGTTTTGGAAGAGTAAAAGTCTAAACGTGAAGAAACGACCACGACATCGGGAAACTAGAGAAGAATGTGTTCTAGTGTGTCCTAAGGTTTTGGGCAAGTTTGGCAGTGTCGTATGATGGTATAATTTTGTAAAAAAATTTAAATAAGGTAAATATATATTTTTATAGGGTCTAAACGTTTGAATACGAAGTCCCGGGGCCATCCTAAGGGACCCCGAGGAGGACGCCAACCTTGGCCAAGCAAGCTGCCTCGACAGATTGCAAATTGCACTTGGTGGGAATAGCTCTGCGTCGCAGACTAGTTCCCCAAAGGAGAAAAAGTTTGTTCGCCACACAGTCGTGTCACGGACTCTACTGTCTCGAAATTAAATTCCAAATCTCTTCAGGAAACAGCTCCGCATCGCGGACATGTTCTGCGACGAAAATGCAAAAATTCAGAAATCTATTTTTACTTCATTATAGAGTCCAACTAAGTGACAGGTATTTAGGGTACTTTAGGGTACGTGTGTATAATGATTTTTAAGTCAATTTACCTCACTTTTATCACTCAAACACAAAACCCCAAAGATCTAAACCTAAAGTTCCGTCTACTCTCTCTCTCTTCTCAAGAACTCCATTGAAGAAGATTGGAGCTTCAAGATTGAAGAAGATTGGAGCTTCAAGAAGAAGATCAACTCTCCAAGGTTTCAACTCAGATTTTCATGGTTAATTCTTCAATAAGGTATGGTTGCTTATCACTCTTGGGATTTCTTTCCCCAAGAGGCCCCTTCCAGATGAATTTCAAAATCTCCAATTTCTATGTTTCAATCCAAAAACGTGGGTCTTCTTTCTAATGTAAAAATGATGTTATAAACTGACTTTGATTGATGTTGTATGAATAATTATGGATGAATTTATGTTGTATTGGTGGTTTCTTGAAGAATACCCCATGAGACCCATTTTCTCCTTCTTTTCCTAATTCTAACCCTAGTTTGTGTTGGATATGGATTGAAGGCTACGAATTGAATGTGTTGTTATGTATTTCATATTTTTATGATGATTCTACCCTAGGTTATGTATAATTTATTTGAAATTAGCGTTGAGTCTTTGAATGAAGCCTTGAAGGCTATGAAGGAAATACTTGAATTTCTTATATTGATGTTGATTATGTTATTACTTCATGAATTGCCTTGTATTATGTATTGGTTATGAATTTTTTGGTAATTGAAGTATGGATGTCCCATGAAGGGCAAGAAGGTATGAAGGTTGGTTCATCTTTTAAATCAAGTATGATAGGTGAATTATTTAGATTGTAATGATATTACACCTAATGTGTTGTTGTGGTGTTGATGACCTAGCTTCCTCATCCTTAACCCTTTACACTTGAATTAGCTATGAAGTATGTATGTATGTTATGGTATTATTGCTATATGATTGAAAGGTAGTTCTCATGATTATAGTGTAATGTAAAGTGAAAGGTTTACTCACTTCCTAACTGTTTCTAAAGTGAAAAGATTGTTAGTCACTTATGAACACATAGGAGCTATTATGGTAAGATGTCTACATAAGAGTCTAATAAAGGCTAAAGATGATTTCCAATGGGAATTGGATGCTTAGCTCCGAAAGGGCATGTAAATGAGATGGGGGTCTCACGTTTAGTAAGTCCGGCTCCCCAAATGGGTTTCCTCACGTTTAACAAGTCCGGATTACCCGCTGTATGTTTTGTCTCATGACATGAAAACACCCACATTTAGTAAGTTATGGTTTCTAGAACAAATCTCTTTGAGCCTTAACTAAGTGCCCACATATGACTCTAGCTTAGTAGATCCACCTAGATAACTATGTACTAATGGTTACACCTTAGTGAAGTGTTATCCCTCTCTTTTCGGTGTGGGAGTAGAACACCGGATTCCATGTAGTTCTCATGGTCTATGTCTGTTATTGCAATATTTCCCTAATGTAAAAAGTAAATTAAGGTATGAAAGGTGTGAACTCTTACTAGGGATTTCTTAAGGGTTTCCACATAGTGTAAGGAAGGGTATGGGACTTCTCTTGCACGTTGCACTTGTGGGATCCTAAGAGATGGTTGTAGTAATGTTCTCTTAAGATTATGATGATTATGACTTTTGTATGTTGAAGCTATGTTGTGTAAGATCATTATGAATATGGTAAGTTATGATGAAATATGATCTTATGAATGTATGCATGAAGTAGGTTGCTTAATGTGATACTTGGCTTTGAAAAGGGTTATGGGGTTCTATTCTTTGCATTGTACTAGTATTTCTTGGGTTGTCTACATGTTAGGATGATATTATGTTGGGTTGGACTATGATGCTTACTTTGTGTGTGTATTTGATTTACTTGGTAAAAAGCATGTTTTGACTAAATGTTCATTTATGCATGTTTCAATGGTTTTTATGCATAGTAGCCATACTTATTTCGTGTGTTGTACTAACCCATATTTTCTCCCTTTTCCCCAAATATTTAGGTTCGGGCCGTTGAGGATCCAAGCTTACTTCTCAAGACACTTGGAGTTGCTTTCCCAAGTTGGTAAGTCCTCAAGTCCGAGGACAAGACCCTATGATCTAGCTTCTATGTTTAGTTTTTTGCTTATGTTTAAAGACATTGTTGTACTTTTCTATTTCAAAACTTCTTATTGATGTAAGGGCTAAGTCCCATTTTTGATACTTCTTTGTCTGGCTGGTACATTGTGACGAAGTTAGATTCTGTTTTCCGTATAGAAAGTGAAGTTAAACTTCCAATGTAAAAGTTTTAAATTTTTCGTGATTTTAGTCTATCATACATGTCATGGTGAATGTTAAGGGCTTGTATAAGGCCTCTTCGAGGTCGAATACACCGGTAACGACTATGGGGTGCTCTCGGGTCGTTACAAACTTAGTATCAAAGCATAAGGTTGAGAATAATGTAGGATTTATTTCACAAGATACCATGTCGAGTAGAGTCTTGTTCATGGGTGTGAAGCGCGCCACACTTATGAATGAGAGGCTACAAGATGCTTAGGAACTTTCACTCTTTTGTTATTCCATAGTCGTGCCTAAGAGTCTTAACTCTATTTAGTCCTTTTCTTCTAATCCTTTGCTTGTGCTTATAGGCAATGAATACCAGAAGGAACAATGCAAGAAGGGCCGGTGAGGAGAATGTGAATGAGGCGGTTCCCTCTCAAGCTCCTCAAAACCCTCAAGTTCCTATTAAAGAAGGGGTTATGTCTAATGTCGAGATAAGGTCGGCTATTCATAATTTGACTCAAGTGTTAGCCACTCATGTTGCTAGGGATGCTAGGTTGCAAGTGAACCCCAATGCTAGCACTACTGCTTCTAGGCTAAGGGATTTCACAAGGATGAATCCCCCTACTTTCTTTGGCTCCAAAGTGGAAGAAGATCTACAAGGGTTCATTGATGAATTGTTTAAGGTCCTAGAGGCTATGGGTGTGTCTTCTTACGGAAAGGAGGAGTTAGCCACCTATCAACACAAAGATGTGGCACAAGTGTTGTATGAACAATAGAAGGAGGGGAGACCTATTAGAGAGGGTCTGATAAGTTTGGCTACATTCAAGATGGCTTTTCTTAATAGGTTTTTCCCCTTGGAACTAAGGGAGAGGAAAATGCAAGAATTCATCAACCTCCATCAAGGAGGTATGAGTGGGAAGGAGTATGACCTCAAGTTCACTCAATTTTCCAAGCATGCTCCTACTTTGGTGTCGGACTCTAGAGCTACAATGAACAAATTTGTTAAGGGGGTATCCGATCTTGTGGTGAATGAATGTCGGTCGGCAATGCTAATCCCAAGCATGGACATTTCTCATCTTATGGTTCATGCCGAACAAATTGAGGAGCAAAAGCTTAAGCAAGTTGGTAGAAAATTGAAGAGGTCAAGGGTCGATGATGGAAATTCTTCTAAGGTTAGGTTTGATATCTAAGATAAGCCAAAGTTCAAAAAGTTTTTCCAACCAAGGTCCTCCTAACACTCCAAGGGTCAACAAAGGTAAAGTGTCTACGCCCAAGCCTCAAGAAGTAAGAGGTGGTGGTTCTTATGTTGAGAAGCCTATTTGTGCAAAGTGCAGTCGAAAACATGAAGGCAAGTGCCTAGTTGGCACGGGTAATTTCTATGGTTGTGGTAAGAGCGTCCACATGAGGAGGGACTGCTCTATGCTAAAGGCTCAAGGAAGGGAAAATGCTCAAGCACAAACAAGTGGCTCGAATCCCGATGCTCCTAAGAGGAATCGCTTCTATGCTCTCCAATCCTGAGGTGATCAAGAGAGCTCTCCGGAAGTAGTGACCGGTATGCTACAAGTATTTTCAATTAAGGTTTATGCATTGTTGGATCTTGGTGCCACTTTGTCTTTTGTAACCCCTTTAGTGGCTATGAAGTTTGATATGTTTCCCGATGTCTTAGATGAACCCTTTTTGGTTTCTACCCCGGTGGGTGATTCCATAGTTGCTAAAAGAGTTTATAGGGGTTGTCCCATATCATTGCCCAATAGAGTCACTTTGGTTGATTTGGTTTAACTTGATATGTTAGACTTTGATGTTATATTGGAGATGGATTGGATTTATGCTTGTTTTGCGTCCATAGATTGTAGGACCCGAAATGTGAAGTTTCAATTTCCTAATAAACTCATTTTACAATGAAAGGGTGGAAATTCCGTTCCTAGGGGAAGGATCATTTCATGTCTAAAAGCTTGTAAGTTGTTTCTAAGGGTTGTCTCTATCATATTGTGAGGGTCAAGGATCTTGAGTCCGAGATTCCTCCTTTGGAATCGGTCCCCGTAGTGAAGGATTTTCTGGAAGTCTTTCCCGATGACTTACCCGAGATTCCTCCCGATTGGGAAATAGATTTCGGAATAGATTTACCGGATGGCCCCGGCGGAGTTGAAGGAATTAAAAGCTCAACTCAAGGATTTATTGGATAAGGGTTTCATCCAACCTAGTATATTTCCTTGGGGTGCACCAGTGTTATTTGTGAAGAAGAAGTATGGATCTCTTCGTATGTGTATTTATTACTGACAATTAAATAAGGTGACCATTAAGAACAAGTATCCACTCTCTAGGATGGATGACTTATTTGATCAACTTCAAGGAGCGAGTTACTTTTCAAAAATTGATTTGAGGTTGGGTTATCACCAACTTAGGGTGAGAGGTGTTGATGTTCCGAAAACAGCCTTCCGAACAAGATATGGTCATTTTGAGTTCTTGGTGATGTCTTTTGGTCTTACAAATGCCTTGGCGGCTTTCATGGACCTTATGAATCGTGTGTTTAGAAATTTTCTAGACTCATTTGTTATTGTCTTTATTGATGACATCTTGATATACTCTAAAAGTGAGGATGATCACATGAATCAGTTGAGGATAGTATTACAAGTCCTCAAAGATCACCAACTCTATGCTAAGTTTAGCAAGTGTGAGTTTTGGCTAAGATCGGTTGCTTTCCTTGGTCACATTGTTTCTAGTGAGGGTATAGAAGTTGATCCAAAGAAAACTGATGCGGTCAAAAGTTGGCCTAGACATTTGAGTCCTATCGACATCCGAAGCTTTTTGGGTTTGGCCGGTTACTATAGGAGGTTTGTTGAGGGATTTTCATCTATTGCATCTCCATTAACGGCCTTAACTCAAAAGAAGTCCAAGTTCGAATGGTCGAATTCTTGTGAAAAGAGCTTCCAATTGTTGAAACATAAGCTCACCTCTGCTCCGGTTTTGACCTTATCGGAGGGCACCGAAGGGTTTGTAGTATATTGTGACGCTTCCCGAGTGGGTTTGGGTTGTGTCCTCATGCAGCATGGTAAGGTTATAGCTTATGCCTCGAGACAACTCAAGGAGCATGAGAAGAATTATCCAACTCATGACCTTGAGCTAGCGGCCGTAGTCTTTGCTTTAAAGATTTCGAGACACTATCTCTATGGGGTACATGTGGATGTGTTTACCGGCCACAAGAGTCTTCAATATGTTTTTAGACAAAAAGAATTGAATCTTCGACAAAGGAGGTGGTTGAAACTCTTAAAAGACTATAAAATTAGTGTCTTTTACCACCCCGGAAAGGCAAATGTGGTTGTGGATGCTTTGAGTCGTGTATCTATGGGTAGTGTGTCACATGTGGAAGAAGAGAAAAGGTAGTTAGCCCATGGTGTACATAGGCTAGCCCGGTTAGGTGTCCGCCTTGAAGATTCCCAAAAAGGAGGTGTCATGGTCCGTCATAATTCTTAGTCATCTCTAAGCAACATCTTAACCCTATTTTGATGGAACTAAAAGAGTTGGTTCTCAATAAAGCAATAGAAACTTTCTCTCAAGGAGAAGATGGGGTGCTTAGGCACCAAGGGAGATTATGTGTGCCGGATGTGAATGGCCTAAGAGAGACAATCTTAGAGGAGGTCCATGGGTCCCGATACTTCATCCATCCGGGAGCCACCAAAATGTATCGCGACTTACATGAGATTTATTGGTGGAACGGAATGAAAAGAGACATAGCAAATTTTATGGCTAGGTGCTCAAATTACCAACAAGTCAAAGCCGAGCACCAAGGACTGGGGGGTCTAACTCAAGATATTGACACCCCCACTTGGAAGTGGAAAGAGATCAATATGGAATTCGTGGTAGGTTTGCCTCGAACCCGTAGGCAACATGACTCTATTTGGGTCATTGTGGATAGACTGACTAAATCAGCCCATTTCCTTCTGTCAAGTTTTCTTATTCGGCGGAAGATTATGCTAAATTGTACATTAAGGAGATTATGAAATTGCATGGGTCCCCGTTGTCGATTATTTCGGATAGAGGTGCCCAATTTACTTCCCATTTTTGGAGGTCTTTCCAAAGTGGGCTTGGTACTCAAGTGAAACTTAGTACTGCATTTCATCCTCAAACGGATGGTCAAGCGTAACGCACCATCCAAACCCTAGAGGACATGTTGAGAGCGTGTGTCATTGACTTCAAAGGTAATTGGGATGACCACCTACCTTTGATAGAATTTTCCTACAACAATAGCTACCACTCGAGTATTGCTATGGCACCCTTTGAAGCACTTTATGGTAGAAGGTGTCGATCTCTGGTTGGGTGGTTTGATGTAGGTGAATTTCCTCTTTTTGGTCCCGAGGTAGTCTATGAGGCCACGAAAAAAGTTCGACTTATAAGGGATAGGTTGAAAATGGTTCATAGTCGGCAAAAGTCTTATGCCGATAATAGAAAGATGGATCTTGAATTTGAAGTAGGTGATTGGGTCTACTTGAAAATCTCACCCATGAAAGGGGTGATGAGGTTTGGTAAGAAGGGGAAGCTTAGCCCCCGGTATGTTGGGCCTTATGAGATCTTGAAGCGTGTCGGAAAGGTCACTTATGAGTTGAAATTACCCATCGAATTGGCCCCGGTTCACCCGGTGTTCCATATTTCTATGTTAAATAAGTGTATAGGTGACCCGGTGTCCATTCTCCCTGTAGAAGGTTTAGAGGTGAATGAGAACCTTTCTTATGAAAAGGTTCCGATCGAAATCTTAGATCGTCAAGTTAAGAAGTTGAGGAATAAAGAGGTGGCCTCCGTAAAAGTCCTATGGAGAAACCACCTAGTTGAGGGTGCAACATGGGAGGCCGAGGCCGACATGAAGTCCCGCTACCCTCATCTTCTTTCTCCTACTCCTAGCCAAAATTGTGTTTAGTAGTCTCTTTTAATTAGGTATAAATTGAAAATCATGTGTGTTGATGATTATGACATGATTTCCTTGTATGTGCATATTTTTGTAAAACTTCATGCTTAAGTTGTATTTTGAGTTTTCATGAATTTTGTTTCTCATGGTTGAAATTGCACCCATAATGTTGTGTGATGTTGTCTTCATGAGAGTTGTAATGAGCATGCTTAATTTTGTCTTGTTAAAGAAATGTCTAGTTGATTGCTTAATATATATGATGATGCTCATTGAATAGGGAGAAGGTAGTTCCTACAATATTTATGTGAAGAAAAGAGTTTTGAGCGTAGTGATGTTGCGGATTAAATTCCTATATGATATGATATTGTTGATGTGCCTGGTTATTGTGTTGCTAGTTTGAGTCATTGTCTCCCTAGAAAGAACTCCAAGTGACATTCGGGGACGAATGATCCTAAGGGGGGGATATTGTAACACCCCGAAAATTCTATGACTTAAGTTAGAGCCTCACCTTGTGAATAATGACTTAAAAATAGTTAAAATGATGTTTCTAAACCTAAATTAATGTAATTGACTTGGTTTGGAATAGTAAAAGTCTAAACGTCAAGAAACGACCACAACGTCCGGAAACTAGTGAAGAATGTGATCTACTGTGTAGTTAGGTTTTGGGCAGGTTTGGGAGTGTCGTATGATAGTATAATCTTGGAAAAAGGTTTAAATTAGGTAAATATATGTTTATAGGGTCTATACGTTCGAATACGATGTCCCGGGGCCACCCCAAGGGACCTCGAGGAGGACCCCAACCTTAGCCAAGCAAGCTGCTTGGCAGCTTGCAAATTGCACTTGGTGGGATTAGCTCCGCGTCACGGACTAGCTCCCACAAGGAGAAAAAAGTCTGTTCATGACGCAGTAGTGTCACGGACTATACTCTTTCAAAATTTAATTCCAAATATCTTCAGGGAACAGCTCCGCTTCGCAGACTTGTTTCGCGACGAAAATAAAGAAATTCAAAAATCAATTTTTACTCCATTAAAGAGTCCAACTAAAAGAGCAGTACTTAGGGTATTTTAGGGGACGTGTATATAATGATTTTTAAGTCAATTTACCTCACTTTTATCACTCAAACACAAAACCCCAAAGATCTAAACCAAAAGTTCCTCTTTCTCTCTACTCTCTCTCTCTTCTCAAGAACACCATTGAAGAAGATTGGAGCTTCAAGAAGAAGACCAACTCTCCAAGATTTCAACTCAGATTTTTGTGGTTAATTCGTCAATAAGTTATGGTTTCTTATCACTCTTGGGATTCCTTTCCCCAAGTGGCCCCTTCAAGATGAATTTCAAAATCTCCAATTTCTAGGTTTTAATCCAAAAACGTGGGTCTTCTTTATAAATTGAAATTAATGTTATAAAATGACTTTGATTGATGTTATAGGAATAATTATGGATGAATTTATGTTGTATTGGTGGTTTCTTGAATAATTCCCCACGAGACCCATGTTCTCCTTCTTTTCCTAATTCTAACCCTAGTATGTGTTGGATATTGATTGAAGGCTATGAATTGAATGTCATGTTATGTATTTCATGTTTGTATGATGATTCTACCCTAGGTTATGTATAATTTCTAGGAAAGTAGGGATGAGTCTTTGAATGAAGACTTAAAGGCTATGAAGGAAATATGTCAATCGCTTATATTGATGTTGATTATGTTATTATTTCATGAATTACCTTGTATTGTGCATTGGTTATGAATTGTTTGGTAATTGAAGTATGGAGGTTGGTTCTTCTTTCAACTCAAGTATGAAAGGTAAATTACTTAGATTGTAATGATGCTATACCTAATGTGTTGTTGTGGTGTTGATGACCTAGTTTCCTCTTCCATAACCCTCTACAATTTAATTAGATATGAAGTATGTATGTATGTTATGGTATGATTGCTATATGATTGAAAGGTAGTTCTGATGATTATAGTGTAATGTAAAGTGAAAGGTTTACTCAATTGCAAAGTGTTTCTAAAGTGAAAGGATTGTTACTCACTTATGAACACATATGAGCTATTATGGTAAGATGTCTACATAAGTGTCTAGTAAAGGCTAATGTGAACTTATGTGATGACTAAAGATGATTACAAAAGGGAATTAGATGCTTAGCACCGAAAGGGCATGTAAATGAGATGGGGGTCTCACGTTTAGTAAGTCCGGCTCCCCACATGGGTTTCCTCACGTTTAGCAAGTCTGGATTACCCACTATATGTGTTGTCTCATGAGATGGAAACCCCCACGTTTAGTAAGTTAGGGTTTCTAGAAGCAATCTCCTTGACCCTTAACTATGTGCCCACATAGGACTCTAGCTTAGTGGATCCACCTAGATAGCTATGTACGAATGGTTACACCTTAGGCAAGTGTTAACCCTCTCTTTTTGGTGTGGGAGTTGAACACTGGATTCCATGTAGCTCTCATGGTCTATGTCGGTTATTGCAATATTTCCCTAATGTAAAAAGTAAATGAAGGTATGAAAGGTGTGAACTCTTACTAGGGATTTCTTAAGGGTTTCTACATAGTGTAAGGAAGGGTATGGGACTTCTCTTACACATTGCTGTTGTGGGATCCTAAGAGATGGTTGTAGTAATGTTCTCTTATGATTATGATGATTATGATTTATGTATGTTGAAGCTATGTTATGTATGATCATTATGAATAGGGTAAGTTATGATGAAATATGATCTTATGAATGTATGCATGAAGTAGGTTGCTTAATGTGATTCTTGGCTTTGAATAGGGTTATGGGGTTCTATTCTTTGCATTGCACTAATATTGCTTGGGTTGTCTACATGTTAGGATGATATTATGTTGGGTTGGACTATGATGCTTACTTTGTGTGTATATTGGATTTACTTGGTAAAAAGCATGTTTTGACTAAATGTCCTTTTATGCATGTTTCAATGGTTTTTATGCATAGTAGTCATACTTAGTACGTGTGTTGTACTAACCCATATTTTCTCCCTTTTCCCCAAACATTTAGGTTCGGGCCATTGAGGATCCAAGCTTACTTCTCAAGACACTTGGAGTTGCTTTACCAAGTTGGTAAGTCCTCAAGTCCGAGGACAAGACCCTATGATCTAGCTTCTATGTTTAGTTCTTTGCTTATGTTGAAAGACAATGTTGTACTTTCCTATTTCAAGACGTCTTATTGATGTAAGGGCTAAGTCCCATTTTCGATACTTGTATGTCTAGATGGTACATTGTGACGAAGTTAGATTCTGTTTTTCGTATAGGAAGTGAAGTTGAACTTCCAAAGTAAAAGTTTTAAATTTTTCATGATTTTATTCTATCATACATGTTATGATGAATGTTAAGGGCTTGTATAAGACCTCTTCGAGGTCGAATACACCGGTAACGACTAGGGGGTGCTCTCGGGTCATTACAGGTTGTGGGTCCCAACCGTAATCCTCAACTTTCAACCTCAAAATCTTACTAAATTTGGGACTCACCTATGAGACCTACCTACGGCTTGTACATTGGACGACGGACCATCCTGGTGAACCGTTGAAAAATACAAAAAACTTGACAATTTTGTAAAAAGTTGACTGGTAAACACGGACTAAACCTACGATTTATGGGTTGTTACACGAGCCATAGATGGCTTTCGTCGGAACTGGCACCAGATTTTTGAAACGCTGAAATTTTACCCTTTCTCGAATTTGAGGTGTTACATCAGGTTCACAAGCTGAGATCCAAAGTGGCTGCATCAGTCAAGGTCTTATGGAGAAATCAGTTTGTTGAGGAAACTACTTGGGAGGCTGAAGAGGATATGAAGAAGAGATACCCACATCTCTTTACTTCTGGAGAAACTCCAAACCAAGGTACTAATCCCTTGTAAAGTACCCTTTAAGTTAATATGCCGAGTTATGTAAATTGCATATTGTGTACTTGAGTTGGGGTTGTTAGTTGCTTCTCCTTTCCCTTTTATCTTAGTAAGATCTCATTCGACGACGAATGTCCTCAAGAGGGAGATATTGTAATAGCTCGTACCTCAAAAAGTCAACTAGAGATTCGTACAAGTAAAACTTTAGTTTGTAATTTTGGGTAAACTTCAAACAACCATAACTTTTTAGCACAAAAAGAGTTAGATAGCCCATGAGGTATCAAATCGAAGGTCTATGAGTCCTCTTTCCAACGCCGCTAAGTTTTCTAAATTCCAAGTTCAAATGAAGGAATTATGCCCATTTAGGTGCATCCTCTCTAGTTAAGGCAGTTCATCCGTTTTAAGGAAGGGTATTTTGGTCTTTTCCTTACCCCCACTACACCTAAACGTTTTTTCCACCCAAATAAGGGTCTAAACTTATTGATATCAATTTCCCTTCATTCCAATATGTTTAGGGTTGAGAGAAGGGTTTCAAGAGAAGCAAAAAATAAAAAAGTTTTAAGCATACATTCAAGATTTGAGGATTTTCGCCAAGAACTTAGTTCTTTCGAGATATGTAAGCTTCAATGGTGTTGGGTTTGTTCGCCCTTATGCCAATCATGTGATTTTATCCATAAATTTTGTTCTTGAAGTTGATTGATTGAGTATCTAGAGAAGTTCTTGAGTTTTAACCATATTCTTTAACAATGGGGGTTTTTGAGTTCTTGAGATGAGAGTCTTGCGAATGAGTGATGTTCTTGATGGATTTTGGGTGTGGTTTTGTTAAATTTGTGTTGGGTTTATGAATCCAAAAGAGTTGGGAGGAAACTATTCAATTCTAGATGAGTTAGGGCTTAATTTGGAGCAAAACAATTTGTCAAAAATCTGGGAAGAGCATGCGGCGGCTGATGAATTAATGTTTATCAAATACACTACATCAAATTCTAAGTGCAAACGATGGTTAAGCAATATATAATCCAACAATTGAGTTGGGGTCGAATCCACAGGAAGCGGTACGTGTTCAAATTCAATCAAGAAGTACGAATGTGATCTAACTAGATATAGGAATAGAAATTATCGAAAAAGACATAAAACAAATTAAAAGGGGTGACACGAATGTCAGATGGGGGGTTTTTAGTTTGCAATTATAAACTACAATTCAGTCAAAAATAACTTGAAATAACAATAAGGAGAGGAATTCTCGGGATGTGATCGATTATAGGCAAATTTCGATATATGGGTAATTAAAACTACTAGTAAATAGCTAAAAATCAGTGGGTAGGTGTAACGACTCGGAAAATGATAGAGTGAAACTAGAGCCTCACATGTGAGTTTGGAGTCGAGAACTTAATGAAATGATTATATTTGAATTTGAATCAAAAGTTCTTAAAAAAATGTGCTTCGGAAGTTACCGGAAACTTGTTTAGCTGTATATAAAAAGATCCGTTTCGTTTTTTGAAAATCCGACGTCATATTCTTGTTTAGGGGGTCAAATTGAGTGGGAAATGGGTCTAACCCAAATTTTAGAGCAACCGTATCAAAATCCGAAATTTCCAAGTGAAGCCTTTTTCGAGGGTCTACTTTGGAGGGTCATATCTCCTAGCACACAAATTATTTGGGTGGCCAATAATATATCCATGGAAAGCCCTTTGAGTTAGCTACCTAACGCACTTCGTTTCACCTCATTCGGAGTTCGGACGAAGAAGTTATGCCCATTTTCGTAAA
>NC_064289.1:46038516-46075831 GCF_019186545.1 Solanum stenotomum | reverse complement strand
AGCATGTTTTGCATGGTCATCATACTTAGTACATTTTGTGTACTAACCCATATTCTTCATATTTTTACTATAAGTGTAGGTTCCGGCAAGTGATCCCTCCTAGCTAGTTTGAAGTGTTGGATTGCTTTCCTCCAAGACTTGGTATGTCCTCATGGATTCGAGGACAAGACTTTTAAGTTCTTTTGTTCATGTAATAGACTTCTTTTGATTGTAAAGGGCCGTGTCCCTACTTATGTTTTGCGACTGTGTCTAAGATGGCCATGTGAGACTTAGACTTCCGCTGTGTGTTTTTAAAGTTGTTTTAAGAAGTTTGAATGTGTGGATGTAAATAAGTTTTTTTTTTATTATTCCGCACTACTTTCATTATTGAATGCAATGAATGACTATGTGGCTTGTATAAGACCCCTTCGGGGTCGAGTACGCCTTGTTACGACTTGGGGGTGCTCCCGGGTCGTGATAGTAGGCTAGACTATAAGGGAGATAGCTTTCTCTCGAACAACTATCCTGAATCAAGTGATTTCTTTCGAACATCAACAAGCATAGCAATGAGGAACAGCCCACACCTTAATTCATCCACTCTCTCAAGCTAGATGGGTAGGATTGGGTTTAGGATTCCCGCTCTCGAGCTTAACCCAGCTCAACCTAACACCTACAAATCATTAATCAATAATCTTAATCCTCAAACCTCTCTCTCGAGCAAGCTAAGAACACAAGATTAGAACTGCATTTGCAACTACAATTCATAAATTAAACCACATTTAATGATTAAACCCACTTCAATATAGCATTTAAACTAGTAATTAACAATACCATAAACTAATTCAACCCATAATCACATGATCACACCCCAAGAATTGGGGTTTTAGCCAAACATCATAAAAAGGTAAAAACGGTTACCAAATCGATTAGCCATCAACTGGGTAAGAGTAATTAAGCCTTTACTATGCTTGGAATCAAAGAAATTCAGTAACCCACTTGCAAAATCTCCAAATTGAGTCTCAAAAAGTCTTCAAGTCTACTAAGAAACTATCAAAAACTCAAGAGAAAATTGTTCTAGACTAATTTTGTATATCAAATTAACTGTTCAAAATATAATTTATAGTCGCCAAAAATAAGCCACGATAGGACATTAGGCGAGGTAAGACAGGCTCACCGAGTGGTTCAGTAAACCTCCCTCTGCTCTTTCTATCGCCTTTTTTCCATTGGCTCTCATCATTCTCAAGTCCTGTAACTTTGTGTGATCACTCTTGGCATCACGAAACTACTCGGTGATTCACCGACTGCCCCTTTTCTGTCGCCGACTTGGTTTCTTCATTCAGGGCTGGCACACTGGAACTTTAGGCGGTCAAAATAGCCACTCGGCGATTCGCCAAATGCTCTTGGCGATCATCAGGCTCGCCTTTCTTCACTTCTTCAGTTTGTTTTGTTCATTTTTGCCTGTTAGTGTCCTTGCTTTGCTCCTCAATCCATAAACCTGAAAATCAAGGCTTTTAACATCAGTTTACAGCACAAATTAAGCATTTGAGAACACTAAATCTATATAAACAAATCCCCAAATAAGTCCAAATTTTGGACTCATCAACACCCCCAAGTTAAACTTTTGCTTGTCCTCAAGTAAAACTCAAGATCGGCAGCTCAAAAAGGATTTCCCAAATCGTGCTACATAAGACTCAACATGAATGCACACAACAAGGTTCAACTTACTCATGCAATGATCAATTGTGCACTCATAGATTCAAATTCTGACTCACCATTATTAAAGATGATCAAGTTCACGATATTTGCTTCAAATGCAAGTTCAAGCTCAACAAAGGTACTCAAATGCCCTCACAACAAAGATGATTCCATGTTTTCACACAAATTTTCAATACTTTCGAATTCCAGAATCACATACGACTCTCACGATCACAAAGATGAACACATGCATGACTTCACCCATAGGTTTTCCCTTATTTTCCAATCAACATTCATTTCAGCTCACCCAATATCACAAGGGTCTTTTCAAGGCTTGTGATGGGGCTAAGTGTAAAGATATGGTCATTTAGGCTTAGTGGCTTCTACCTTCATGAAGTATGGTCTGAACATCACTTTCCTCCTTTTCTTTAACATTTCAATCATGCTCATAATCCACCCCATTATTCAACTTCATATGAATTATCGGATACCCCATTTCTTTTGCAACTTCCACTACTTTATTTCATAACTTTTTCATTATTTTTCTTTGCTTTCTTCTTTTCTCCCTTTTTTTATATGGAGGGGTTCCAAATTTTTTTCAAAAACATTACTCAAATGGGGATTTCTCACACTTCTTGATTTTCCTTCTATTTACACCACACCCCCAACTTAGGCTTTTGGACTAAGTTGGCTATTCAAACAAACCACACTTCATGAAAGTTATGGGCGAATGGATAATGAGGGGTCACAATTGTTCAAGTTTCATCCAAGAAAAGGATAAGGCTCAAGAGGGTTCAAGCAAAGTTCGCACATCTCACAAGGTTGGCCACAAAAAAGGTATGTTGTCAAATTGTTTCACTCATCAAAATTGTTGACTAAGATCATTTCAAGTGCTTGCATCACTTAGTCAACCGGACCAACGGGGAAAATTCTAGGTGTCATCACACATAATGTTCAAAGTAATCTCATCACACAAGGCATTGGCACCAATATCCAACAAGGCTCCACACTTTCTAGATAGTGTACAATGTTCATCACAAGAGACTCATTTGATAACCGGCTAGTCACAACGAGATGGTAAAAGTTCACACATTGTCTATGCAACTTCATTTGCCTTATCGTATCCGCACATTCATTTCGTTCAATTAACAGCACTATTCGAGTCATCGGTAGTGATCACAACCTATACTCAAATTCGCACAAGAACAGCCACAATCACACATAATAGAGGTGGCAAAAAATTTAAAATTAGGTTCAAAACCATTTCCATTCAAAACAAAGGGCCACACGCTCAAGCATCCACAAGATTAAGATCGAAGGATATATATAGATCAACAAACCCAATATTCACAAACAAAATAGAATCACAAGAGGTAGGTATGGAAATACCTCACCTCACCCACAAAATAAAAGCAGTTGTCCTCAAATGCAACTAAAACAAAGATAATCAATAAAAACAACAAAGAGGGAAGTAAAAATGTCATCCTGCCAGGTTAAGCCTGGGTGGAGTCTGCATCACAGTCACTCCGTCTGTCGGGGCATCAATGCCTGAGGTCACACTCTAGGATTGGGCATTAGTGCCCGGTATCTCATAAATATTAGCTCCATCGGAGCCTGCCATAGAAATATCTCTCAAAGATATCTGAATAGTCAAATGTACAATAGCCTCCTCGACCTCAGTCAGGCCCTCATAGGTGGTCTTCCCATGAACACCAAGGTTCTACTCATTAGTCTCAGCCTCAGACTCTACAGTCGCATCGTCAACTCTAACCTCATCTCCAGTGTTAGCCAGAGGCATATTAGAGTTGACCGGAATATATGTGTCCTGGTCGTTAGGGATCTCCACAGTCCCAAAAATCAGAGACATATCAGTAGACTTCAGCTGGTCCACATACTTCCTCAACTCTGCAATCGCGGCCTTTAAGGTTGTCACCTCATGAGTACCTCTCTCACACACATCTATCATCACCATGAGGGAATTAATAGAATCTCTAAAAGCTGTCAATGCAGTGGTGAGAGCTCTATTAATCATCCCAGGGACCATAGCCTCTAGCTTGGAGGCACGTACATCAGCAAAATGGGCTAGTTTCCCCATTCGTAGTAGTATGGCCTGAGTGATCGAAGTCCTCGATGCAGTGGTACCAGCAGCAGCTCCAGGGGCGGGGAAGCAGTAGAAGAACTCGGGGCCTGGGAAAGAGTGGAAGTAGATGTACCTGAGGCCCGGAGGTCGGAGTAGGCAAAGTTGCCTCTGCACGTAAAGAATCAATATCAACCTTTAGGGATGTATCCATCGGAGCTGTTCTCCTCCTATCAGCCTCGTCCCATGTGTACTTGGCCTATATGCGTCGGATGTCAGTGGAAAATGTGGGTGAAACCTCAACATCCATCTTCTCATCATGAGGAACTCTAGCCCGATGACATAACTCTGAAATAAGTACTGAAAATGGAAGGGATGTCTGGCGCTATTTGGCCCCCATGGCGATCTCTTACTCTATAATCAACCCCAAGTTCAACCTCTTCCTGGCTATGATAGATCCGATACAGGCCACCTTTAGGTGTTGAAGAACGGACTTATTTTGTGACGGCATGATACAGCTGCTAATGAATCCAAACTAGTATCGAGCTATTATGTTCAGGTCCTTCTTCTCGATAGGTGCTCCTGCCTCAATCCACCTCGGGGTGGCGTTAGAAATAAGGGGAGCTAGCCATCCCTTTAAGTCATCCAGAGTTTGTGCGGTGATCATGCTCTGGTACTCGTGCTCAAAGCCTTCATCATCTCAAGTGCATTGTTGATGTCATCATTGCTGCATCTCACTGTCCTCGCTCGTACCATCACAGACTCCACCGGTCTGAAGGCATTGGCCTTCTTCTTCCCCTAGGGTACCAAATAAACGTAAGTAGTGTAGAATTCCTGGACCCAGGTGAGAATAATAGGCCACGGGGCCTGGTGAAGATCTCAAACTTGTGGAACTGGAGAGTATCCTACATAACTGGTATTTGTCCACTACACCATCCGTGGACAATCACTTCTCTTCTAGGATGGTCCTAAATCCCTCGGCCTTTAACTGGATGAGTTATCGGGGAGGAGGACCCTAAACTAGTGGTGCTGGAACCACCGTCTGTGCTAGAGCTAGCACTGAGTCTGAAGCAGGAGGGGTTGGCTTTGGAATTCTAGATGGATCATTATGAGATTTTGCACGATTCTCTGCTCATCGGGAATGTAGTAACTGATTGTCCTCAGGCTCAGAGAGTGAAGCCTGAGAATCAACTGATTCTCCCTCACTGCCAGAGTTATGCTCCGATATCTCAGCTATGGACGCCTTGCCCTTGCCCTTGCCTCCCTTCAGAGGTAAATTCTTTCTCTTTGTATTGGAAGCAGTTACTTCCTCATTAATCACAAACCCCGTGCCCTTTTCGGGGCGGCATGCCACTATCATCCAAATTGGTTCTAGCCATATCTAAAAAACACATCGAAAGGTGTTAGAAATCGTTCAAGAAAATTGTAGAAATCAAGTTGTAGAAAGACTCACTGAACTAGTTGGCGAGTCTCCAAGTCGCTTAGGCGAGCCAATCGAGCTTGTCGAAAGGACCATCTTAAAAAAATTTCAGAAACAAGGCATGTCAGTGATGTTCAGGTCCCTTCGGTGAATCGCCAACACCAATCAGCGAGCTTAGAACAGTCCACCGAATATTACATTGTATTTTAAGGGTTAGTGGCGCAGAAAGGGAGATCTAAGGAATGTTTCGGCAAGTCGCCAAGTGAATTCGTTGAGCTCAGGCTTTCCGCCGAAAGTTACAAAATCAACTTAGCTAAAACATAAAATTAAAGTTGATCAAAGAGGGACTTTGGCGAACCGCCGAACCACTTGGCGATCTCGACAAAGCTCGCCAAGCGACCCAACGTGCTAGTTTTCAACTCCATTTCCCAAAATAAAGCTCACAGCCCCCTGAATTCAAAATAAAACACACACATTATGTAATTAGCACTAGACCTATATGACCCATCCCCTCGGGGTACTCAGACTTCCCCCGATTAATTCAAAATTGGCCATTTGATGACTTTTTCCCTTAAGAATGACGTCAAACACTCCATCATCGGGTAAATTACGTCATTTAGCACAACTCAGGGTTAATTAGACTTCACCCAACTAGACCCATTACAAAATTACCGCAACCCAACAAGTTTGGGTGAGAGTGCACAGGGTTAGAAATGAGAGAATATGAAAGAGTTTGAAATTTTAAACCGTTTGGGCTTTAAAACCTTTCAGTTCACGGCACCTTCGCCGGAGTAAGTCATCCACATCGAACCACTCGGTGATGCGCCAAGTGGTACTTTACCTCCCCCGAGTTTTACAAGACCTCTAGAGAATTTAGGGGTTCAAACGACGGACAAAACCGGGCTCGCTGACCTGTTTGGTGAGTCACCGATTAAGCAATTAGCCCGTCGAGTTTTATCGACTTTCACTTCAAGCTTGGTGGGTCCAACGGCGGTCTAGGTCGGACTCGCCGACCTCTTCGGCGGGTCACCGACTGTACTTTTGGCTCACCAAACTGCCCATTTTCCAACACTCTTCACTTTTCAAACTGCACAATCAACACCTGTTATTAAAAATCAAAGCTAAAGGATTAAAAACTTGGGTTGCCTCCCAAGAAGTGACTTAGCTAATGTCATGGCACGACGAGGATACCAAATCAAGCTTCATTTTTAGGGTTTTCCATTGTGTCACTAGGCAAGCCCCCTTGTTGTCTTGGATTCAAATGCGAAGATATTTGACTCATTTGGGCCTCCATCTGCTTAATAAAGACTGAATGAGAGGTAACCGTCTGATTGAGAATTGAGATATCCTCTTTCATCTCTTTCAACATTTTGTCCTACTCTTCAACTTTGTTGAGAATGCGTGAGAGCATATCTTATGTATGGCCACTTTCGAATTTCTTGGGCTTTTGACGCTCATGGGGAGGAACATACCTATCATTCTCCCCCTCTCTTTCCTTCCAAGTGGCGTTGAGATCATGTCAATCTCTGTCATGGTCTCTCCAACCCTCATCTCTATTCCAACCTTGATTTCCACCTGGTCTTGGGTAGTTTGCACGATAATCTCTTCCTTGATTGGCTAGGAAGTTCACTTCCTCATTGTACAACGCTTCAAATTGTGCATCATCAGGGTTTACTCCACTAACACCCACAGCATTAACACTCTTTGTACCAACACCCATGACATTTTTAGCCAAAATATCCAGTTGGGTCATCATTTTGGCCATGTTTTGGTCTCTCTCTTGATCCTTTTCGATCTGCTCTTTTTTCATTCTAAAATTTAGAGGAGAGACTTGGTTTTCATGAGTGTACCATGCCCTATTGATTTTAGTCATGCAAACAAGGAGTTGAGATGCTACTTCATAGGATTGTTGCATTATACCACCGGGAACAAGTTGATCAAGAACTCCTTTGTTCACCGAGTCGAGGCTCCTATAGAAGTATTGCACCAGCACATTATTTGGAAGTCCATGAGTAGGGCATTGCACCACCAACTTCTTAAATCTTAGCCATGTCTCATATATAGGCTCACCTTCCAAGCATTTAAAACCTTGGATCTTATCCATGAGTATCATCATCTTTGATGGGGGAAAGAATCTCACTTGGAACACTGTGATCAGCTCATCCTAAGAAGTAATGGAATCCCTTGGCAACTCAGCCAACCACTTACTAGCCTCGCCCATTAGAGAAAATGGGAACAATTTAAGACGGACTGATTCTTGCGATATGTTCTTAAATGAGAATGGACCACAAATGTCCACGAGTTTCGAATATGCTCATGGGCATCCTCATGAGCTAGCCCCCCAAACAAACCTTTCAATTGTAGGAGCTGAAGCATTGTGCTAGTAATGTGAAAAACAGTGTTTCCTTTAGTTGGAGGTAGAGGTATTGCCCCCACACCACCCAATGGAATTGGGTCATTGACGTTTGAGTCATTTACATCATTGAGGTTTCCAACATCATCTTGGTGGCCCACTTGGCTACCATTACTTCCGTTAACGCTCATCTCCTCCTCCGTTTAACACAAGCAACACAAAACCAAAAACAATAATAAGTAGATTCAACTATAACTAAATAGATCACAATTCAACTTCACTAAAAGAATTTTAAACAACACCACTCCCCAGCAGCGGCGCCATTTTGATGAATTAACATTTATAAAATACACTTCATCCAATTCTAAGTGCAAACGATCGTTAAGCAATATATAACCCAACAATTGAGTTGGGGTCGAATGCCACAGGGAGTGGTACATGATCAAATTCAATCAAGAAGTAAGAATGTGATCTAACTATATATAAGAATAGAATTTAACGAAAAAGACATAAAACGAATTAAAAGGGGTGTCACAAATGTCAGATGGGGGGTTTTGGTTTGCAATTATCAACTAAATGTAGTCACAAATAATTTGAAATAACAATAAGGAGAGGAATTCTCCGGATGTGATCAATTATAGGCAAATAACGATATATGGGTAATTGAAACTACTAGTAAATAGCTAAAAATTAGTGGGTAGGCTAGACTATAAGGTAGATAGCTTTCTCTAGAACAACTATCCCGAATCAGGTGATTTCTTTCAAGCATCAACAAGCACAGCAATGAGGAACAGCCCATACCTTAATTCATCCACTCTCTCAAGCTAGATGGGTAGGATTGGGTTTAGGATTCATTCTCTCGAGCTTAACATAACTTAACCCAACACCTACAAATTATTAATCAATAATCTTAGTTCTAAAACCTCTCTCTCGAGCAAGCTAAGAACACAAGGTTAGAACTGCATTTGTAACTACAATTCATAAATTAAACCACTATTAATGATTAAACCCACTTTAATATAGCATTTAAATTAGTAATTAACAATACCCATAAACAAATTCAACCCATAATCACATGATCACACCCCAAGAATTGGGGTTTTAGTCAAACATCATAAAAAAATAAAAACGGTTACCAAATTGATTAGCCATCATCTGGATAAGAGTAATTAAGCCTTTACAATGCTCGAAATTAAAGAATATCAGTAACCCACTTGCAAAATCTCCAAATTGAGTCTCAAAAGCCTTCAAGTCTACTAAGAAACTATCAAAAACTCAAGAGAAAATTTTTCTAGACTAATTCAATATATCAAATTAACTTTCATAATCTCATTTATAGTTTCCAAAAATAAGCCACGAAGGGCCATTAGGCGAGGTAAGTCAGGCTCACCGAGTGGTTCGGCGAACTGCCCTCTGCTTTTTCTATCGTTTTTTTGCATTTGCTCTCCGTATCCTCATGTCTTGTAACTTTGGGTGATCACTCTTGGCATCGCAGAACTGTTCGGTGATTCGCCGACTTCCCTTTTTCTATCGCCGACTTGGTTTCTTCTTTCAGGGCTGGCACACTGGAACTTTAGGCGGTCAAAATAGCCACTTAGCGATTTGCCAAGTGCTCTTGGCGATCATCATGCTCGCCTTTATTCACTTCTTCAGTTTGTTTTGTTCCTTTTTGCATGTTAGTGTCCTTGCTTTGCTTCTCAATACATATACCTGAAAAACAAGGCTTTAATATCAGTTTACGGCACAAATTAAGCATTTAAGGACACTAAATCTATATAAACAGTGCCCCGAATGAGTTCAAACAGACTCATCAGCGGCCCGCCACCATAGCGCTATAACTACTACTAGGTAGTTTGGGGCGTGGCACGATGCGCCACTCAGTGCGCCCCCAAAAACTGGTTAGTAGTTTTGGGGCTGTCTCCCCGCGCCACAATGTGTCAGGGTCGCTAGGTCTCTTACCCTTCCGTCCTGGTTTCGTGTGTGTTCCCTCGAATCCTAACTATCTCCTCTCCTTAATATCCATACTTAAAATCTTCATTAATCCTTAAGAGATCATGCTTATTCTAACTACATCTCTTAATTTACGTTTCAAAATTTAAGTAAAGTTAAGATGAAAGCTCAAGAGGCCCTTTTGAGTCAATTTTGAAAATCCTTTTGCAATTAACTAAAGATTTGAACTAAGTCTTAAGTATATGAGTATGAGAATGACGAGAATTGAGTTTCATGTTTTAAAATGAGCATAAGGGAACTAAGTATTCTCAAGTATGTCTCAAGTATGTAATACTTTTACATATTAAATGAGAGAAAACCCAATTTCTAAATGAGTTTACAAGTTTAGAGGAGTTTCAGAGTAACACCTCTTTTAAGATGATTTTTAGAGTAATTACCTCAATTGAGAAAGAGTTATATTTTAAACATATGAGCATGAGTTATAAATTATTGGGAGTAGTATTGAGCACCGATATGGGGATGAGTTTAGACAACGCAAAATCCTCATAAACCATGTATGCCAACATGGGTACACTATATCAAAATTGATCTTTAGCGGAAATTAATTAACAACAATAGCTTAATTTCCACTAAATCTGTATATTTAGAGGCAATTAGCACTCTTTGTATATGTCCCTAAAGCCTTTAGCGACACTGGATCTAATGGCACTTAACTAATGCAGTAAAGACTTTAGCACTCTTTATTAATGTGTTTATTTATTGCCGCTAAAAGTTATTTTCTGTTGTAGTTGTAAAGGGTCATGCTTTTTAGATGATTCCTTATTATTTTTCAGCATATCTTAGTGGATCCAATTAGTTGGGTATTCTATACCCCGGCAAGGTATAATACAGTTCTGGCAACGTTGGCGAGACGGTGTAACATCACATAGCTCATAGTGATGGTTGTTGATTAGAGAATCTCCCAAATAAGAGTAAAGAGTTTATTATTGTATTTTTATACATAATTAGTTGATATTTACTATTTTAAAAGTTTTATATATTTTTGCTTTCACATTTGAGTTGAGATGAGGTGAGTATATCTTCCCTGAGTATCAGTTCAGTTTTTTACTTTTAGCTTTTCCCCTTACATGCTCGAACATTCAATGTACTGACATCATTCGACCTGCATCTTTTCATGATATAGATACAGGTGTTCAGGGTCATGAATAGGTGCTTCGTTGATCCCATCGCATTACAGCTAACTTTGGTGATCCTCTTTTTTTATGGAGGGCTTCGCATTATGATTTTGTTTTTGTTAAGATGTCACGGTTCTTGTCCCAATATATATCGTAGTTATTAGAGGATTCATAGAAAATTGTAGAATTATGAGTCTTTCATTATTCCTTGTTGATGTTTTAAAGACTTTGAGTTGAACATTTATGTTTATTTGAGTACTTCGGATAGTTTTAAGTTAAACTACTATATTAATGAGGTCTTATAAGTTAATACTTGAATTTGAGTTCCTATGTTGTTGAGTAAGTTTTTCGCTGAGTATTGAGTCAGGCCAAGGGTTTGCTTGGGGACCAGCTATGGCTCTCGAGTGTCGGCCACGTTCAGGGTGTCAGCTTGGGGTGTGACATTTCTACTACATCAACTACATCTACACTTAAACCATTAAATTTAGTTATTGCTTTTTTCCCTCCATGCAGTTAGCTTGGATCATCGTCATATATATGCTTTTAAAGTACTCATCCACCAACGTGGGTCTTTTCCTCAATTTTTTAAGGTGAGACCATAGATCTCGTTAAAAGTATTATTGCACAAACCTCTTCCTCATCACCCTCTTCATTCCATAAATCTAACGCCTTTACTTGGATCTTGTGAAGGTCTTAGAACATCAAATTCTTGGATCTTTGTTTTGAATTTTCCATATCTTTTATTCAATTTTCTATTTATTTTCTATTGTTGCTTCCACACTCTAATATTCAACTCTATATATGTGATCTCTTTAACATCGCTATTATGAGAAAGTGAAACACCTTATATACCTTTGACCACGAGCTGATTAAGTGGCGAGCGGATGAGATATTAAGATTATGAGATTTTGGTATATGGACCATGAGTCCTTAATGGGTCGTAATCTTGGGAATTAAAGCTCTACTAGGTGTATACAACAAGTTGTGTGACTATCTTGATTCCACCACATTTATCTATCATTGAATTTGCTATCCTTGTATGTTTGTGTATTAACTATGTGATATGAAACTTTTTGTATAGCTTTACATGTTTACTTTACTCGCACCGTTCATCTATACAATTGCGACACAAATGTTGATATGGGACTTTTCTATATACTGGTGGAAGCGTTTTGTAGTTTATTTTATAACTATTTTTATTCTAATTTACTCAGTCGGTCTAACCTATTAAGATCTACTAAATACAAGTGTAATCTACTAACCCCTACTTTTGTCACCTTTTGTTGCAACTCTTAGTATGAGTGGTACTTGCGATGACTGAATTGATTGTGCAATGTTTGAGCTTTGAAGTTATGGTGAGATCCTCGTTCGGGTCATCATTCAAGTTTCATCTTTCATTTCTATATTTATGTATTTTTCAAAGACAAGTGTTGAATTTTGAATTCAGATATTGTATCAAAATACTCTTTAATTCTTACAAATATTTTGGGAATTTTTATTGTATCTCAACTTTTTTCCATTTATAACCTGACTTCAATTTAGAAGTTTCGTATGTGTATTTACCTTCTTTTCAGTAACATTTGAAATAATTTTTGAATTGGATTCTTCGGCTTACACACTGGTTGGGTTTCGGGTGTGTACTATCATGACCTTGAATTTTGGATCGTGACACCAATGGGCTGATCCAATCCAACTCACTCAAGACTCATGGTCCAGTAGGCTTACTTCGGCCAAGCTAAAAGGTTGCACTCTTAAATAGACCCCAAAAAATATAACCTAAAACTACTAAATCACATATAAGTATGGATTGGCCCAATGAGTCTAGTCCATATTAATGGCTCTAATACAAAGGGATAAATATATAGTAGGTAATTTTTGGTTTTCTATGTGTCCACTAGTTCTTAAACAAACAAAAGGGGGGAAATGTTCAATTTTAGCTAGTGTTTGATCGTAGATTTTCAATTAGATTTTCAAAATTTATCTTTAAATATTTGTTTGGTCATAGATTTTGGATTGCATTTTCAAAATTTATCTTCAAAACAAATTTAAGTTTCAACCGATCTTTCCATCCATAAACTTTTTTAAAAAATTAAACTAATAATTCATGTCCAAATACAATTTCAAATTTTAAAAATTGTAAAATTCAAAAATTCAAATTTTGAATATGTAAATTTAAACTTTCGAATGACTAATTCAACTTGTATAATTTTATTATTGACCAAATATATCAATAGTCATATATTACTCAAACAACTATCGTTATGTATAGGCATTTTGTAATGACCTCCAGTTATTTCAGTGTTTAAGTCTCATTTTCATCGTTTAGAGCTCTTGTAGTAACTCCAAATCATTTATGACATGCTGGGACTGACAATTTGGTCACCTGGTTGTTCGTTTGGTTTTTATACGATATATAGTATTTTTGTTCTTTTGAACCTTAAATAGTCAGTTTTGATCAAAACTTTAAGAAGATAACCTCATAATCTAATTTTGACTATTCCATTAGGTCCGGAATGGTCATTTTAGGCAAGTAGCATAGTTAGCACAACTCGTAAGGCTTTTAGTGCGAGTGTGTGTTATTAGGTGTTTTAACTTTCAAGTTAAAGCCTAAGTTTGACTTTAGGCAACATTCTAAGTAATCAAGCTCAGATGAGAATTATGTTAGAATGGTTAGCTCTGGTACATTGATTTTGGTCTAGAACAACCCTTCGTTTGGATCCCGAGGCTTTCGGGCTAATTCTGAGCCCCCTTGTGGATTTTGGCTTAAACGGAGTTTAGGGGAGGGACCTACTTTCAGTTGAGATGACCTCATATGGGTATTTTGATTACTTTGTTGAGTCCAGAATATCGAATTTGGTAGAGTTGCATATCTCGTTTGGAAAAAGTGCTCATTACTCCCCCCCCCCCCCGAACTTGAAGCTTTTTATTTAGTGTACACCTAAACTATATTCCATTTACCCCCCCCCCCCCCCGGTGAACTTGTTTATTCCTCCATTGCATACACCTTTATTGTCCACCTAGCGTAGAAATTGACAACAAACTCTAGCAAGTGCGTGAGAAAGTAAATTTTTACCACATCATAAAGCTACAATGGTAAAAAAAAATTTTAAATCTTCATTTTTCTTTAATTTTTGGCATCTTTTCAGAACTTTCTCTCTCTATTCTCTAACTATTTATTCTCCCTAATCTCTTCTCCATTTTCAAATTTTAGAAGTTTTCTCTCTTTTTCTTTTTAATTGCATTTTCTAAATTCATGAATTATAATAGGGGAATTGTTTGTTTATGTGGGACTCCTCCAATTCTGAAAATTTCATGGACAAATGACAATCCCGGACGTAGATTTCTCGGTTGTAGACACTCTGGGGTACGTATTGTTTTATATTTTTTTGCTTTTAGTTTACCAATTTCTTATTATGTAATTTTTTTAAAAATTTGATTTTATAAAATGCGGTCCTTATTTTGAAATCCTTGTAAGTTTTTTGATTGGTATGATCCGAAATTTCTTAGTCAGGCGAATACTGTGATTTTGGGTCTGTTGAAGAAGACCAACAAACAACAAAAACAGCTGAAGTGTAGATGGATGTTAAAACTGATTTTGGGCATTAGTTTGATATGTAATGTGATATTTTTCTTTTATTTAGTGTGTCATTGAAAAAAAAAATTGTGAATCTAATTGTTATTAACACAAGGTCTTTTGGTTCTAGGGTTCTCATTTTGTGCATTAGTTTGGTTTAGTGTTTTAGTGATGTATGTTTCTGTTGATTAAAGTTATATATATATATATATATATATATATGTATCTTGGTGTATGTTTAATTGACTTGTCCTTTTTTTATAAAACTGCAATTACATGAAATAGATAATANATATGTAATGTGATATTTTTCTTTTATTTAGTGTGTCATTGAAAAAAAAAATTGTGAATCTAATTGTTATTAACACAAGGTCTTTTGGTTCTAGGGTTCTCATTTTGTGCATTAGTTTGGTTTAGTGTTTTAGTGATGTATGTTTCTGTTGATTAAAGTTATATATATATATATATATATATATATGTATCTTGGTGTATGTTTAATTGACTTGTCCTTTTTTTATAAAACTGCAATTACATGAAATAGATAATATGATAACAAAACACGAAATAACAACATAAAGGTATAGCATAACTAGTGCTTTCTTGATCAATAAACACAAACATCATAGTGTTTCATTATTTCAACCAACAACCACAATAACTTAAGTTAACCACCAAAACACAAAACAGTCACTACTTTAAGTTTGGTTGAACAACCACACAAGCACCAAAACACAAACTAGTCACTACTTTAAGTTTGGTTGAACAACCAAGCAAGCACCAAAATATAAAACAGTCACTAATTTAAGTTTGGTTGTTACAACCACACAACCACCAAAGCACCAACACACATCAACTAAGAAGTTTTCTTCGAGGGAGATTTTCCCTTGGCTTGGGCCCTTGTTTGAATTCCAACAGCTTTTGATCTGGTTTGAATACGACGCATAACATTTTGGACTTGAAGTTCTCTTTGAGTCATGGACTGTTTTCCTTTCCACTTTAGTCCCTTGGTAGGTTTAAAATCAATATCACCTGTCACATGCGCAGAACTCTGCATACCAGTATTAGCCCTCCTACTGCTAGCCAATCCTTACTGAAATATTAACAACCTAGTTATTTTGGGACTCACATTTAAAAATATAATTTTTACAATTTTATAAGACACTTATATTAATACATGTATATCCAGTATCAGTAACAAATACACCTTGTCCCACAACTCTTGGCCTTTTCTTGTACCAGTGTTGCTGTTGCTTTCTCTTTCATATTTACCTCTACCCCTTTTTTTCCCAATGTTGGACTAATGTGAGTAGAAAAAAAATAAAACAATAGACTAAATTACTAAGTAACCTAATCTAATTTATAAAAGCAAATTAATGTGAATGTACCTCTTGAGTGGGTGTTTGGTGTAGACTTAGGTTTAGGATTTTTTGGACAATCTCTTGTTATGATATTCTCCTCTACAAATTGAACATGTCATTACTGTCCCATTCTTGGCAACTTTCCAGCTTTTCTCAATTCATAAATTTCTCTTATTCTGTTCTTTGGTGGCCTACCAGGCATTTTCTTGGCTCATGTGGTTCAACTATTGGGTTTCTACTTTCAAGCCACATTTTCATGTTTGGGACTGGTTGAATGAAATGAGAATATGTCTTCAGATATGTCACTTTTCTATACCAGCTTGAAATTGCTTGTGATGCATCCATGTTCAAGTGGTTCATTGTTGCTATACCATGTGCACATGGAATACCTTTTAATTCCTAAGATGTGCAACTACATTTTTGTTGACCCAAGTTCATAGTATGCTTGTATGTCCCTTCTAACACTTAAAATCCATCATCACCATTCCATTAAATGTTGCACTGCATTGATCTTGTTACATTGGTATTGAATACCATCATTTCCATTGGAGATATTCGATACGTCCATGTATCAGCAAATGCTCTTGACTTGCTCACCCTACTCATCACCTTAATTCTAACTTATTCCAACATAGTTACAATAGTCTTGTTCCTAGGTCCCAAGATCCAAGCATTGAAACTCTCTGTCATGTTGTTATCTAAACTATCACATTCTGATAAAGTTTTGAAAAAAAGCTTTGCACTATTTCTCCTTGTTATATTTGATAAGGTCTTCAACTATACATGTTCCCAGCTTGGATAGAGCATTTATATTGTAATTAAAATGTGCCTCACAAGTGGCTCTAGCACAAGCCCAAAATTTCTTCCTTCTCTCTATGCCTCTCTAGTTTTGTGACCAATTTGCTAATATGTGTCTAGCACACATTCTGTACTCACATTCTCGAAATACTTCATCTGCAGCAGCTATTAGTTCCGGTAGTTGCAAAACAAAATAATAAAGATAGTTAAATTTTGATCAAATTAAATTAAAGACTAACAAAAAAAAAAGAAATCCTGTTACCTTTTGCATATCACTAATGATAGTGATCTGGGAACCATCTCCTAGATTAAGATCATCTTGCAGAATGGTCATGAACCATTTCCATGTCAACTTGCTTTTAGTACCAACTACTGCTCATGCTGTTGGATACATTTGGTTGTTTGCATCCTTAGCAACAGCTACCAAAAGTTGACCCTTACAAATTCCTTTTAGAAAATGCCCATCCAGCCCTATACATCTTTTGCATCCTTGTTGGAAACCCTTTTTCATAGCATCAAAACATATATAAAAAGAGTGAAATTGTTTCATCCCATTTTCTGATTCTGAATCTGTAAGATTCATAACACAAGCGCTACCAGGATTTGTTTGGAGTAACACATCCCAGTAGTCTAGGATTCCGTTAAATTCTGCCACATGATCCCCCATAATTTTCTTTAAAACATTTTTTCTTGTTTTTAAACAAACTTCCTTGCCTACATGAACATTCAACTCTTTCCTCACCAAATCTTGTATTTTCCACCCTTTAATACTAGGTTGAGAAATAATCCTATCTTTCAGATACTTACATTAAAACTTTGAATTACATAGAATATTATTTTTGGTCCTAGTACATCTGTGCCTTGGGTTGTATATCTTGATAGTGAAGTTTTCACTCCTCCCTTCCTTGCTTGCATACAACAGCCATGGACAACCATTTTTACACTTGACTCTTACTCTAGTACTCTCATTCACACACTTTTCTAACTCAAATCCTTTTTTATAGCATATTTTGTAACTACCTCTCTAAATTCCTTTACACTTTCAAATACCAAACCACACTGCCATATTACAACATCACAAGTAGAACCATATATCACTTTATTACTCTTCTTTCTCCCCCCTTAAACCCCCTCATTCAACTTTGAAAACTATCACAATCAGAATTGTCATTGTATGGCTCATCCTCTGTTAGCTTACCCTTGAAATTTTTTTTGCCTTTTTCAATATCTTCATACCCTTCATCAAGTCCAACTTCAACTAAAAAAACCTTTTGTTTTTTTCCTTCATCTTTCTCTTTCTACTTCTCTAAACTTTCTCACATCTTCCTTAACAATCCTCAACTCCTCATGCACATTACTTCTATAGTCAATAGATTGGTCAGAACAAATAGAATCATTGTCTATACCTTCCTCTGCATTTTCTTGGGCACTTGGTTCAACTTCTTTTTGAATAGAAGGTTTAGTTCCTTATTGGATAGAAGGTTCAACTTCTTCTTCAGTATCAGTCCAATCTATTGAAGAATAACCATCATCAATTTCTTGTTGGACACCTGCAACCCCATCATTCTCAACTCTTCCACTAGATGGAAAGGTAGAAGAGAAACCTCACCTTAGATCAGGTTTTTTTGGTTGTGCAGTTAAAGAACCATCAGATTCCACTTTTGCATTAAAAGACTCACCCACTTGACTTAAAGATTGACTAATTTGACCTTCAGTGGGACCAACATCCTCCAAAATAGTTTCATGACACACATAAATATCTATTGTGTCCTCATCATGGATAAATAATGCAATGTTACAAATGTCCATGTCATTTTTCAATTCCACCAAATACACCCCCTAGAGATGGAACTGCATAAGTTTTTCCTAACTTACTAATCCCAAAAGACTTAGCATAATCTGCAAGTTCGAGAATTGACAAATGATCTTCATCCACATTCTCTACATATTCAGTCCTGCCCCAACATATACTGGACCTACCTCACTCACCAAGATACCCCCAAATTTGAACCTTAAATTGAGGTACTTAGTCGTCATAGTGTCAACCTATAACCATAATAATAATCAATATATTGTATAAGGCAACAACAAAAAATATATGCAACAACAGCAAATGGCAACAACACCAAAACAGAAACAACAACAGGAAAACAGAGGCAACAAAACCAAATTTTACTCATAAGCATACAATTATACAAGGAAATTATAATATTTAACAATAAAAAAACATAATAGATGAATTGGAACCTAAAACCCCTAAAATATTGATTTACTCAACAGCATACAAATATACATAAGGAAATTACAAACATTTAACAATACCAAAATAAAATATTGAAATCAAAACCCTAGAATCTCAATTTTACTAAACAGCCCTAATTTTTTGAACTAATAACCAGAAATCCTAATACTCATGCATGCATAAGCTGAACAAGTTCATAATAATACATTCATTAAGTGAAAATTCTAGTTGAAAACTATCAAACCCTAATTGGAAGATTAATCGGAAACTATGATGAAACCCTAGTCGAAGAATATGACGAAACCTTAAATGGAAAATAGGGAAAAATATAAATGAAAAAGTAAAGGAAACAAACAATAACACCTCATAAGAGTGGATAATCACTTATTTGGTAAGAATTTCATACAAGATTGAAAGAAAATCGACCAAACGCTTCACGAAATCGAGCACGAACTTCACGTCTAAGAACTGCAACTGACCCAAATCTAGAAAGAGTTCCGTAAAATCTGCCCTTTACTCTGTCAATTACACTTCTTAGAGAGCCAAAAGATTTGAAATCTCCCCTTTACTCCGTCGATTGCACTTCTTAGAGCTTAGTGAGAAGTTTTGAGCTTAGTGAGAAGCTTAGTCTGGAAGTTTTAAGAAGTTTGACATTTATTTATCTAGGTGGCTAATAGTTATCCAACATGTGTGTGTAGACACGATTGGAGTGGCCGAACCATACAGGTGTACGGGATGGAGGAATAAACACGTTCGGGGGGAGGGGGGTAATGAGCACTTTTCCTATCTCGTTGACGTGCATGGGATTTTGAAAGAATTCAAAACGCCCCATTGAAATTTGGGAACTTGCTAAAACAGTTGATATGTATTAGCTAGTGTAGGCCATTTTTGGTCTTCTCGTTTCCTGGCCCTTGGCCACGATCGTGGAAGTTAGGTGATCTGAGGGCCCTATTAACAGGGTTCTGGTCGTGATAATAGTGATCTGGTTTCCTCCTAGCCGTGATCGCATGGTCCACGTTTATGGGGGACCCTCCGTGTTCACGAATAGGAGATTGAACTGGTCTTATTTAAAGACTATTCGCAGAGGCAACTTAAGTTCAAAGCTTCAAAAAATAATTTCTCTCTTAATATAGCTCAAAATCGGGTGATCCAAAGTCTCACGCGTCCAAAATTGTCGAGGCTTCGTTGTGGTGTATTCGGGAAGCATTGGTGAACCTCAATTCGAGGTGATTTTCACGTCAAAGTTGATGCCCCAAGCTTCCTTTGTATCAGTATTTCAAGCTTGGAGCCTTTTTGTGATTCCTTGTGAGTGGATGTTGATCCACGGTATCTTGGAGCCTTCTTGAGATTCTTTGTGGAGTCGACACGCTCCCGGGTCACTCTGGCTAGTTGGGTGGCTTACGCCACTAGAAGTGGATTGGCTGGCTGAGTGGCTTTGATATCCGAGATCCTCTTCGACGTCGACACACCCAGATCACTCTTGCTAGCTGGGCTGGGAGTGGACTGGATGATTCAGTGACCTATGTTTGATTGTCACTCTAGCCAGGCTAGAAGTTGGCTGGATGTGATGTTATTTGGGTTGGGAGCCCGGATTTTTGTTCGTGGTACTCTTCTCTCTTGCAGTGTAAGCTATTTTATGTACCTGTCAGGTTTATGGGGTCCGTTCAAGTTTTATTTAAACTTGTGCGTGATTATACCTTTTGGGCTTATGGGGTCCAGTTAGGTTTAGCTTAGTTGTACTTAAATTACTTTCGGTATGCTCGTGTATTTTCTTTCATATCTGCTATGACCCATATTTGTGTCTAGATTGATGCCTACTGAGTACCTTTATTTTGGTATTCATGTTGCACTCTACATCTTTTTCGTAATGTAGGTCCTAGTACCAGCTACCAACGATGATCGTTCGTGCTATCTTTTGTAGTTGTTGGGGACCAGAGACGAGGTTGAGCCCTTGGCGTCATGGACCAGCATGTCTCCTTCTGTTTATATGTTTAGCTAGTCATTTGCCTTTGAGATGGCTTGTTGTGGTCTACTTTTGAGACATGTATTTTTCATATTAGACAGCTCTATACTCGTGACTTCCAGGGTCTTGAGGGTTTCCTTTTGTATACAGATTTTGGCTTGCTTCCGTTACTGCCTTTTCTTTATCGTGGTGTTAGTTTTGTTTAGTTCTACCCTTATACTCATTACTTGTCGTTTTGGGTTACAGGTTTGCTTACCTACTGGTCGGTTATAGTATGTGTCATCATGACTTAAGGAATCGGATTGTGACACATTTGACATTGAAATTATTCCTAATATTAGAAATACATGTATTAATACCGCCTAAAAACCCATAAAAAATTGTAACTAACTAAAGTCTAGAAGAATGGATAGATATGCAATAATGTCTCCTTCCAATTAGTCCAGTCATATTTTTGCACCAATTTTATTTTATGATTTGAGAAATCAATATTCATATTCAACTTAAAATTAAGGGACCCTAAAATTAAACAAATCTTCCTAATTGCGTCTCACTTTTACAAGTCTTTTAGAAATACATTAATAAGAAAAAGTTTACAATCTCATTTTTTTCATGTCTTAAACTATAATCTCTTCATGAAATAACATAATGTGTTATCACTTTATAATTAAAATGTTCGTAAACTTTAAGAAAAACATCACTACTAAAAACTAAAATAAGAAAAGAATAATTAATTTTATCTTAAACTTTAAAAAAGATAAATTTGAGATAATTATTTTTAGAGATTAGAACACATAATTTGAGCCGAAAATGAGTACTAATATTTAATAGGCGTTTGAACATGTGATTTCATCTTGTTATTTGAAATCATGAGATAAAATCACCATTTGAACATGCAATTGATTGCATCTCATGAGATGAAATCTCAAATTTTCCAAAAAGCTTGATTTGAGAATTTCATATCATAATTTTATACTTTTTTAAATATAAAACGTAACCTACAAATTTATATTTTTTAAGAAAAAATTATATCTACATATGTTTTTGCAGGAATAGTAAAGTTCAAAAGAACGATGAAATATTCATGGAATATGAACATGATGATATGATTAATTATTAATGATATTGACTAATATAGCTTTGTGATAATCTAGTCTACTTTTGTTAAAGAGTAATATATTACAACTAGTGTTCAATTTTACTTTTTATTGATGTAGTAAAGTTCAATCAATAAATAGTATATTTTTAAAATAAAATAATAATTTTATGATAGTGTATTATGTTATGAACTTTTACTTATTTAATAAAATTATATAAGAAATTATAATTTTGATAACTTTTACTCTTTATGAGATTTTATATATTTATTTAAAAAAATAGAATGAGGAAAAGAATTTGCACTAATATACGGGTCATGAAGGTGAAGATGCTTTGTAGTCTATTGTTGACAAAAAATATTTAAAATAGAAAATAGTAACAGTTTGTTCACATGGCTAAGATGAAATTAAGAATAGTTTATTTATTTTATTATTTATTAGAAACGACAGCAAATCAATAGTTGTTTCTCTCATTAATGGAGTAATATTTCCTTTTTCTTCTCTTTTAAATATCATTAGTTGCAGAAGAACCGTGCTAAAGTGGGAACACATAATTTGAAATGGAAGAAAATACTAATTAAAATAAGAGAAAGAACATAAAATGACACCGGAAGTTATTTCAAATTTTCAAAAAGACACTTTAACTATGCGGGCGTCCTATTACCCCCCTACATAATTCCGAATATATTATTACATTATTTTTCAATCAATACCAGATTTGAAATGGCAAGTGTTATCACACACCAATCATTGTGTCACGTGTTAATTTAATTTGAATTTTTTTTTTCATTTTAAGTTTTTCTTTATTGCTCTCTCTTACTTTTTGACTTATTTTAATTTATTTACTTTAATTTTAATTTCATTTTAAATTCTACTTCATCTTCCACCCCTATTTTCAAGCTACCCCTCCCTCCATTTTCTTTCTTTATTTCTTCTTCTTCACCTCTCACCCTCACCTCACCTCACCCCCACGTCAAGCTGAACCCCTCCATTTTCTTTCTTTTCTTCTTCTTCTTCGGTTGAATTCCTTTCTTTCCAAAATTATACTATTTTCTAGACTTTGTCGAGTTATAAATAACAAAACTAATTATTTTTCTAAGAAGAATCAAAATTTTGAAGGCATCATCAATTAATTTATCTCATTTTCATATAACTTCAAAACTAGAAATGATAATTTTGAAAGAATCAGAATTCTCCGAAAATTGAAAAAGTTTAATTGAAATTTGAATTAAAACAAACTAAATAATACCTACTAATCATCTTGAAATCTAATGGGTTTATCAAATTGTTCGAAATGTATAAAATATTTAGATATAATTTTAAAATTGAAGTGAGTTAAACTAATATCAGTAAAAATGGGAGGTGTAGTTATGGTAAAAAGTGACATTGAAAGTGAGAAGCTACAATGAAGATGACAATGAATTTTTGAAGAAGAAGGAAGAAAGAAAAGGACAAAAAGTAATAAGGAGAAAAAGTTAAAATAATAAGAAAAACAATAAAATATATTTTATAACAAAATACTTGTAAAAATAAAATTATATTCGTTTTTATAGTTTGTTCACTCTCTTTAAGAGAGTGCACACACTCTCCATGCCAAGTGGACAAAAAATGATGTAACAATATCAGTTCAAGATTGTTTGAGTAGGGGGGGGGGGGGGGGNGGGGGGGGGGGGGGTTAGGACGCTTGCATAGTTTAGGTATTTTTTTGAAAATTAGGAACAACTTCAGGTGTCACTTTATGTCTATTCTCTTAAAATAAATGTAGACATGCTTTCATAAATAAAAGGGAAAAAAGTCTAAAATATATTCGAACTTTGACCGAAATTGTTGTTACGAAACCGAAATTTGGAAAGGACCTTTTACCCCCTGGACTATTTAATAGTGTATTTAAAAGGTGTATATGTGTCCACGTGGACATCATAAATATTGCACCATTATAAATATTAATGTGTCCACGTGGGCACATATATACCTTTAAAATACACTATTAAATAGTGTTGGGAGATAAAAGGTCTTCCATAAAGTTTGGTATCGTAATAGCAATTTCCGCCAAAGTTGAAATATTTTCCAGACTCTTTTCCCTTAATAAAAGGTGTAATAACACATTTTAAACATTGTTAAATACTCTTAGAAGATAGCAATAGTTTGTTCACATGGCATGGCCAAATGAGATTAATAGTAATTTATCGATATTTGCATTTTATTATTATTAGAGAAAAGACATAAAGTGACACTTAAACTTGTCCCGAATTTTTAAAAAGCACTGATGCCAATTCATTAGGCTATTCAAGTTCATAAGCAACCTTACCAACACGTCTCAAAATCTGATATGGCCTACAAAACGGGAACTAAGCTTCCCTTTCTTACCAAACCTTATTACACCCTTCATGGGTGAGATTTTCAAGTAAACCCAATCGTGAACATCAAATTCTATATCTCTTCTTCTAACATCGGCATATGACTTTTGTCGACTTTGGGCTATTCTCGGCCTCTCTCTAATAAGTCAAACTTTCTCTATAGCCTCATGTACCGATTCGAGACCTATTAGGGCAACTTCACCCACCTCAAACCAGCCTATAGGAGATCTACACCTCCTACCATACAATGCTTCATAAGGAGCCATACCAATACTTGAGCGACAGCTATTGTTATAGGCAAATTCTATCAAAGGCAAATGATCATCCCAATTACCCTTGAAGTCAATCACCCAAGCTCTTAACATATCTTCCAAAGTTTGGATAGTACGCTCCACTTGCCCATCGGTTTGGGTAGAAAGGTCGTGCTAAGCTTAACATGAGTACCAAGGCCCTTTATGAAATATTTCCAAAACTGAGAAGTGAATTGGGTACCTCTATCGGAGATAATGGACAAGGGCACTCCATGCTACCTTACCATTTCCCTCAAATATAACTTGCCATAGTCTTTCGCCGAATAAGAAATTTTGATGGGAATGAAATGAGCAGATTTCGTCATTCAGTCTATTATAACCCAAATCGAATCATATTGTCGCCGAGTATGCGGCAACCCTACTATGAATTCCATAATCAAATCTTCCCACTTCCAAATAGGAATACTAATATCTTGGGATAAACCTCCCGATTTCTGATGCTCAACCTTCTCTTGTTGGCAATTAGGACCCTTAGCCACAAACTCTGCAATATCCTTCTTCATCTCATTCCACCAACAGATCTCCCACAAGTCACGGTACATCTTAGTGGCTCTCGGGTGAATGGAATACCGAGAACTATGGGCTTCTGACAAGATATGTTCCCTCAAGTTATCAACATTAGGAACACACAAACGACCTTGATATCTAAGTACACCATCTCCCCCTTGGGAGAAAGCTTCAATGGACTTTCTAAGCACCACTTCTGTCAATTCAACTAAGGTCAAATAAAGACATTGTTCGCTTCCACCTCCGTCACAAAAGACGATTATGAACCATTGTGAACAATAACACCACCCTTGGTAGAGTCTACTAACTGAACACCCAACCGGGACAATCTATGAGCATCTCGAACCAACTCATTTCTATCATCCTCAATACGAGCAACACTTCCCATAGATAACCGACTAAGAGCATCCGTCACCACATTTGCCTTACTGGGGTGATAGAGAACACTCATATCATAATCTTTCAATAACTCAAGCCACCTTCTTTGGAGAAGATTTAGATCCTTTTGGTTGAACACATATTCCAAACTTGTGTGGTCGGTAAAAACATCAACATGAACCATACATATAACGCCTCTAAATCTTTAAGGCACACACAACCGTTGCTAGTTCAATGTCATGGGTAGGATAATTCTTCTCATGAATCTTAAGTTGCCTTGAACTATCATAGGCAATAACTTTCTCATTTTCCATAAGCACACATCCTAACACAATTCTTGAGGCATCACTTTAAACCACAAAATCATCCGTCCCATCGGGTAAACTCAACACCAGAGCGGAAGTAAGTCTATCCTTTAGTTCTTGAAAACTTTTCTCACAATCTTCGAACCATATGAACTTAGCTTTCTTATGAGTCAATGTTGTCAATGGAGAGGCAATGGAGAAAACCCCCAACAAACCTTCTATAGTAACCGGCCAAACCCAAGAAGCTTCTAATATCCGAAGGGGATAGAGGTCTAGGCCAACTCTTGACCGCATATGGCTTATTAGGATCTACCTCAATACCCTTAATTGAAATAATATGACAAAGAAAAGCCACTGACTTAGCCAAAACTCACATTTGATAAACTTTGCAAAGAGTTGTTGTTCCTTGAGGATTTGCAACACAATCATCAAATTATTGATGTGATCACCCTCACTTCTTGAATAAATCAATATATCATCAATGAACACAATCACGAACATATCAAGGTATTGTCTAAACACCTCATTCATATAATCCATAAATGGCGTCGGAGCATTAGTCAAACCAAAGGACATCACCAAAAATTCCAAATGTCTGTATCGGGTTCTAAAAGCCATTTTTGGAATATCTTCTTCCTTCACCCTCAATTAGTGATAACCCGATCGGAGGTCAATCTTAGAAAAGTAACTCGCTCATTGGAATTGGTCAAACAAATCATCTATCCTTGGAAGATGATAATTATTCTTAATCATAACCTTATTCAATAACCGGTAGTCTATACACACTCGGAGAGAACCATATTTATTTCTAACAAACAAAACTGGAGCACCCCATGGTGATATACTTGGTCGGATGAAACCCTTATCCAACAAGTCTTTCAATTACTCTTTAAATTCCTTAAGTTCTGCCAGAGTCATTCTATAAGGAGGAATATAAATAGGTTGCGTATCTAGGAGAAGGTCAATACCAAAGTCTATTTCCCTTTCGAGAGGAATACCAGATAAATCATTTGGGAACACTTCTGGAAAATCATTCACAACGGGGACCAACTCAAGCATACGGGTTTTGCAATCCACATCCCTTACCCTAACTAAATGGTAAATGTAACCCTTAGAAATCATCTTTCTAGCTATCAGAAAAGAAACAAACTGACCCTTAGGCATAGAGTTTCCCCCTTTCCATTCTAGGATAGGATCATTCGAAAACTGAAGCTTGACTACACGGGTTCTACAATCAATAGAAGCATAACAAGAGTGCATCCAATCCATACCAAGGATAACATCAAAATCTAACATATCAAGCTCTACCAAATCAACAAGAATAACTATATGGGACAAGGAGACTGGACATCTTCTATAAACCCTCTTAGCCACAACAGAATCACCAACAGGGGTAGAGACAAAAAAGGGATCTAACAACACATCTGGGAGAACATCAAATCTCATAGCCACATATGGTGTCACAAAAGACAAGGTAGCACCGGGATAAAGTAAAACATAAACATCAAGTTGAAAGACTTCAACATACCGGTAACCGCATCAGGAGAACCCTCTTGTTCACCATCAATCTGAAGTGCATAAAACTTGTTCTGCGTAAGAGTATTCAAACCTGAACCACTTGGACCAGATGAAGGATAGGGTTGAGCCCTACGATGATTATCTCTTTCATTCTTAGCAACTGAAGGACAATATTTTATGTTGTGGTCTATCTCACCACAACCAAAGCAAGCATTGGAACCCGCTAGACATTTGCCTTCATGCTTTCTTCTACACTTAGCACAAGTAGGCAATAGAGACCCACTACCATTTCCTCCTTGAGGCTTAGGGTTAGACACCCCTCATTGTTGAATCTTGGAGTAGCATTAGAAGAACCTTGCCCTAAAAACCTTCGTCGAAACCTTGAACGACCACGTACACCGGACCTAGAGTTATTCGTTCTTTCCTTTTTTAGTTCCCTAGACTTCTCCTTAATCTTTTTGTCCTCAACTTGTTGAGCATAAACCATAAGGTGAGAAATATCCATGTCAAGGACAAGCATAGTGGTACGACATTCTTTCACAACCAATTCAGGCACTCCCAAAATGAACTTGCTCATTCTAGCCCTAGAGTCTGCCACTAAAGAGGGAGCATACTTTGACAACTGTGTGAATCTCAACGAATATTCTTTCACACTCATGTTCCCTTGTCGGAGATTGATAAATGCAACCACCTTAGCCTCCCTCATATCGAGAGGAAAGAACATATCAAAGAAAGCAGACTTGAACTTTTCCCATTCTAGGGGACCCGCATCTTCCAGTCTTGCGTCCTCCCATTGGTTGAACCAAATTTGAGCAACACCCTTAAGTTGATAAAAGGCCAATTCCACCTTCTCCACCGGTGTCATTCCCATAATATCCAACACATTGTAAACCTCATTCATGAACTCTTGAGGATCTTCATCAACCTTAGAACCATAGAATTCTGGAGGATTCATCCTAGTGAAGTCCTTCACTCTAGATGTTGTCGTGCCCACATTTGGGTTCACGGGGACCACAACCTCCCTATTGTCTTGGGCCGTCACGGCTTGAGCCATCACTTGAAAAGCCATCCTAAACTCCGCATTAGTCACTTGCTCGGCCAAAGGGTCAATCGGAGCTTAAGGAGCTTGAGGAGGAGCTTCTTAACTCACATTATCTCCCTCATTCCTTCTAGCAAAAGCCTTTCTATTAGTCATATCCTGTAGACCATCAGGTAAGGATTATGAGGAAAACATTATAGAGATAAACTTTATCGTACGACTTAGAGTGAAGAAAGAAGTGAAGTTTCCTACACATCTTGTAGCCTCTCATTCATAAATGTGGTGTGCTTCACACTTATGAACAAGACTCTACTTGACGTGGTTTTGAGATATCCTAGAACAATTATAAACCTTGTGCTCTGATTACCATGTTTGTCACGACCCAAGGGTACCCCCTAGATGTAACATGGCATACAAGACCCTGAGAGGCATCATACAAGCCATTTAGCTTTCATAATCAAGATAATAGAAATCGATGAGAATTTAAACAATTTCAACACAATCAAAGTCGTTAATAGCAAAGCGGAAGTCTAACACACTTGTCTCAAAAAGCATCTAATACAATAGAATCTCGAGACACAGCCCGTACAACAATGTTCAAAACTAAAATGAAAGAACATAAGAAAAGTAGTGGACAAATCCTCGAATGTTATGAGGACTCACCAATCTTCAACCTTGCCTCAACTAATAATCCTAGCCATTGGGATGAGAATCAAGATCACCGGACCCTACATTTGGATAAGAAATATAGGCAAGAATATGCGTTAGTACAAGAATGTACTAGATATGATAGGTTGCATAAACATAACATAAATATAAGCAATAGACAACATAAGTCATAAAGCATAATCAATACACATAATAGATCATCATAACATGTGAGGAGTACTTCTTAAAGTAACCTCAATTCATCCTTAGTCAAGACTTGGGTAACTACCTCTAGCTTACTCATCATAGAAGGCAACTCAAACAACAATCCAAGTTAATCCTTTATCCTAACATTTTACATTTTATAGGTTACTTTTAAAGACATGAGAAATCACCTCTTGTCTAACTATAAAGGCTCATGGGTATTGATATGCTCAAATTACACCTCCTTTCAGAAGCATAAGCGATCGTTATCAAGTAAAGAACCCAACTTGTAGGTTGAGATCGATCCCACGAAGAAAATGATTTAGACTTTACTTCTAACCAACAATTATATTCGATTAGTCAAATTATTTCCAGAAACAGGTAATAAAAAGGGGGGTTGTGCTTGTGTGAAACAAATAGTAAGAACTTAATAAGTAGTCAATAATTAAACTCAACTTTGGTTGTTATCAAGATAAGAGAAATAACTAGGGTATATGTGTTCCCCATAGTCTCATAACGCAGTAATCCTAGTAATAGCAATCTTTTTCTAGTGTATTACATGCAAAGTGATAAGTTAGGTATCTCTAAATCCTTGGTCCGGCATCTAGAGAATTTCACCCCGCACCTTGGTCCGGCTACGTGTGTATAATTTACTAACCCTTACCTTTACCTCATATTAGACATCATAATCGATATTTGGCTTAGTTATTACTTCGCACCAATCGACACTAGCCTATTAGATAGTATCACACTATATCTATGTTGATAATTCTTTTCTTGTTAATTACCTCCTTGGTCCGGGAAGTAGTAACAAGGCGAGTTCTAACGTTGGCCACCGTTAAAAAGACTTCTAAACGAAAGAATTATCAATGCATGCAAAATACTAATCAAAAATTGCTTATTTACTATTTATACTTTGTTATTCGATCATGGTTCCCACAACCCTAGTTGTGGATTTAGTTACTCATATTGGCAAGAACACAATTCCTAATTGTAGATGAAGAAATCATGAACTTACGTAAAGAGAATAATAAACCCAGAAAATTAACTTGAATTGCAAAGCAAAAATCTTCAAAATGAACTTGGGAAATCAATAATTGCTAGTGTTGCAAATTAATCTCCAAAGTTACAAAGAAAAAATAGAATAATAGTGTCTAACCCCCAAAAACGAGGTTTACATGTCCTATTTATAGAAAACAAATCCTAAATAACAAAGGAAACAAATTAAGGAAAGTTTTGTTCAGGTACGCGTCTTCGATCCACGAGATTGACTTACGGACCGTCGATGGATCTACGGTCCGTAAGTCCCTTCCGTCACTCGAGACTTAGAAAATATTTCAGCATCCAACAATCAGCTTCTCTGAAGCAAACGACGGACCAACAGCACGGACCGTGGATCAACCTACGGTCCGTCAATCCCTTCCGTAGCTCCATACTTAGAATCTTTAAAAATCAGGTACTGGAACCCTCGCAGTCTCACTCTACGGATCAACAGTACGGTCCGTAGATCAATCTACGGACCGTCAATGGGCACCGCGGTTCCACACTTGGTCAGATTCTCCTGATTTGTCCTCAACACTATGCCTGCTGATCTACGATCACCACCTACGGACCGTGAATGGACCTACGATCTGTAGATGACCTCCGTGGATGCCTTTTTCTGCATTTCCTTCAGCTGTCTCTAAACTTCCGCACCTGAACACCTTTCCTGCAAAACATGATAAAACACTTTAAAACCAATATAAAAAGGCCCTAGACACACACAACTTGTAAGTGAAATGTATTAGAAATACCGTAAACTCACGGTATATCAACACCCTCAATTTAAATTCGTTGTTTGTCCTCAAGCGACGCACTAGAACTCTAAACGGCACTTGTATAGAAGCAAGCATTTCTAACTCAAGCAATCACATGGCTCTCTACCTCCTCATTGTTCGGGTGCACATTCGTTCTCTTAGACTCGACAAGCCAACTCATGTGGATCACATCATAACACAGACCAACCAACTGACACACAACAGATACCTTCTCACTGTCACCCAGGTACCAACTTTCCAACGATGTAACCAGTGCCCTTACTTCAAACGAAATCCTCTTTTCGCAAAAATTTAATTTCATTCATGGTACAATGATTTATTCAACACTCACACTCAGAAATGATTTCAACTACAGTTAGTGCTTACTGCCATAAGCTTGCCCTTATTTTCACTGCTCAGACTCTTCACACTAGACTCCAGGATCACTATAGGACTTTATTGGCTTGTAACGTAGGCTCAGGGTCAGGTGTGGTACATTTGGGTACTGTTTAGTGACTTTCTGCCCTCCTTGTCATTACACTAGGCTTTTAACCTCTTTTTGCCCTATTTTTGTCATATTATTGCTTTACCGCTTTCCCTTGATTTTCTTCAACCACGAATGTGACTTTAAACTTTGTAGCTCAATTTCCTTTTATTTTATTGCTCCTTTTTCTTTTAATAATTCACATCCTTTCCTTCCGTTTCCCCCTCTTTTTTTTTCTCTTTTTTTTTTTTAAAACTCTTTTCATCCCCATTTTTCTTTCAATTTCCTCTTTCATAGCCACCCTCAACTTATGGATTTTCCGTTAGTTGAGGTGCACAATACCTAATGTCAGGTCAGGGCCAAGATTGAAGTTACTTTTTTACATTAGCCACCCTCAACTTGGGCTTTTGGCCTAAGTCAAAGAGCACATGTCCAAGGAGGGACTGGGGCCAACATAGTAGATTATGGGAAAGTGAGTTCAGGGTTTTAGAAAGAAATGGTTTGTTTTTAGGCTCAAAGTTGGATCAAAGGGAACAGTTTTTTCATTTGGTTGAATCCTTCTAGGCAATTTATGGATTTTTCCGAACAACGGCCTATGATAACTTCCTATCCTCTAGATTGAATTTTCTTAGCAGGACTAACCAGGCAAGTTCTAGTTTTGCACAAATCTGTTTGAACAGTCAATGATTCTCATCCACTCTTGGCACATAGTTTCATTATCAGATTATCAGATTATCCAGTTCAAGTTTCAGGTTTAATCATGCAATCGGGCCGATTGTTACTATGTCATACTCAGAGCCAACACAATCAACAAATCGTAGCCTACTTCTAGCATACAACCCAGAATCTGACGGGTATCATTTTTCCTAAGCCATCATGCTTCATTCTGTATCCTGCTTCTACACACACAATCCTAAGACATGCCGGTTCAACAAAAATTAAACAGTCTCTTGGGGCAAAAGAACACAGGCAAGAAAACCCCAAGAGAGGATTCATGAGTTGGGTTACTCATACTTCACCCTATAACTCACGATCCATTTACCCCACCCCCAACAAAAATAGATGCAATTGTCCACAATGCATACATAGACAGTAAAAGTGAATGGATTTGAGTGAAGCAAACCTGTGGCGCAAAGCGCCGGCGAATCATCAACAAGCAGGGGGGTTCGGTTTCCCGGAGCCCTCTGGAACATCAGTGGGGGCACCTTCAGTAGTGCTCTCTATCAAACGCTCCGCACCATCAGGGGTGCTAGCAACGCCTCTCAAAATAGGCTGATCCTCTGCAACTGGGGCAGAGCTCGATGCCCCTGCAGCTCTCTCACGCACCCTCTACTGACGCAACTCTTCGTCTGCAATCGAAGCCCTCCTAGCCTCCTTCTCCTGCCGACGCTGTCTTTTCTAAGCTTTCACTTCCTCCGTGCGATGAGAGCGGTGCCGCTTGCCCTTGGCATGTGTCGGTGCAGGCCCCTCCTCGGCGATGCCACTGAACAGAGCATCTAGCACTGTATCATCAGCCAGCGCAGTAGGGGCAGCCGGAGTCTCAACTGAAGGTGCAGCAAGAATGGCATCAACATCAGTCCGGAGGCTGGCTATATCAGCCTGCAAAGCAGATAAGTCTGTCGCCAGAACTGATCGCTCGAGGACTCGCAACTCAAAGGCGTCAAGCCGCTTATTAACCGCCAAGACCTTACGATCCATCATCCCCTCCATCCTGCACTCCATTCTAGCCTCGAATTGAGCAATCGACTTTTGCATCCAAGGCTGGATGTGATGCAGCAGTGTGGCCATCTACGCCTCTAACTTTTGTACTCTGGCCATCGGGAAAATCGTCGCTCCTAACTGTGGTGTGGACCGGGAAGAACTAGGAGCAACACTAGCTGCCTGAGAAGAGGAGCCTGGGACAGTGTCGGTATGGTCTGGGATAATGGGGTCACCACCCTGTGCCTGCCCCACAGTGTCTGCAAGATCTGAGCCCAAGGGGGGTACCTCAATCTGGGGCTCTCTGCGAGGTGTTGCCGCACTTGCGTCATCCCGAATAAGGTCGATGTCCAATGCCCCTGTAGGGTGAACTAGCCTGTCACAATGCCAGATCGGCACTCCAGAGTCCCTGCACAAGTGAAAGATCAGACAGGGGAAAGGGTAAGTAGTGGAGGTCCTGAAAGCTCTCTCGTGGATCTCTGCCAGCAGCATTCGGGCAAAGTCGATCTCTACTCCCGCCACCAATGCAGCAACCATCACCGCTCTGTCCCAAGTGACCTGATTGTCAGCTTTTGTAGGCGACACTCTGTTGCATACCAACAGCCAAAAGAACTTTGCTACAAAATTCAATGTGGCCTTCCGGATGCCCAATCGTGGAGCAACGACCCATTCCGCTCGCTCGCCATCTGCAGCAATGTACCGGGCCAGCCATAGTATCACAGCCTCTCGCTGCTCAGCATTCCTCTGGAAAGCGCCACTCCGCATAATGTCCCAGCGGTAATCAAACTCTAAAGTGTTAAGAGACCAAGAGTGGCCCGTGGTAGGACCATAGAGAAAACGGCTAATGGTGGCAGGTGATATGTCTACCGGACACCCTCGAATCAAGGTGGAAGTGAGCGGGGCCTGAGCTAGTGCCTTTGACCGCTTGGAAATGGAGCCGCGGAGAGTGGCAGCATAGGAAGCATAGAACTCCCGGACAATCTCCTCGCTATACGTCCCTGGGTCTCGAGCCATCCAGTCACACTTGTGAAGTTTGAATAGCCGGTGAATATCTGGCACAGTATGCAAGCTCCCCGTGAGGACTCTGCGCTCCTCTTGAATTAATCGGACCATTTTTTATTTGTTATTTACCATTTTTGCATCTCGATATATTTGCCATTGACCCTCGACACACCACCTATTCAGCTCCCCTGCTACCAGAGCGGGTTCATCATTCCGTGGTGTAGGAATGGCCTCTGAACTAGTTGCCTCATCAGACAAGGCTGCTTGGTCATTCTCTCCAGACTCTGTGGATGATTTGGCGTTCAAACACAGGCTTAGTAAGCACAGATTCCCTAGAAAGAAAGATTTCCTCTCTTAAAGATGCTTTCTTCCTGTAATAGAAGTCAAACTCAACAGCTCTAGCAACTACTTGCCCCCAACCGTTTCTCGTACCTCTATTGAAACAGAATGGTTTCATGTTCTTTCATCGATTGGTTATTCCTCTCCGTTCGTATCTCTTTTTCCAATTTCGGTCTCGATTAGTTCACAAGATTGAATGGCCAAGGACCCTGTAGCATGGGCAGACTCTGAGTGTGAAGAGTGGGCAGACTGGGAGCCTGAGGCATGGATAGACTCGGATCAGGACATAGGTCCCTCTGAACTGGAAGCAGCCCCAGTTGGTGACCCGATCCGTGTGTGCTCCTCATCAGACTGGGAGACAGTGACTACGTCGGGGATCACCTTCCGGGGGGTGCTTCTGGGTGCTGCGCGAGAGGCCCTATGGTTGAGAGGCACATATGCTGGGTCAGAGTCATTCTCGGTGTCCTCATCAATCAACCGGAAACTAGGGGCAACTGATTTGGACTTGCCCCGTTTTTAGTAGGTGACCATCTTCTTGGGTGCCATCGTACCTGCAGGAACGATATTAGTGCCAAAACTAACCATATGCAGCAAAAGAAACTATGTAGAGTTGGTAACGACCCTAAACTAAGTCCACAAAAAAATTTGACAGATGCTACAGTGGTCATCCACGGAGGAGACCTACGGTCCGTAGACTGATCTACGGTCCGTGGATCTCTTCTGTGGATCAGGGTGCCTGAAATATAGGTCGCAGATGAAAACCACGGAAGTGCAGAACGGTCCGTAGATGGATCTACGGACCGTAGTCCACCTCCGTGGTTTTACACTTGGTGAAAATTTACAGGTGCATCTAATGACGAACCCCATCTACGGTCCATAGATGGATCTACGGTCCGTAGACGGGGTATCGTGGAAGCCATCAGTGCCAGGTATCATACATTTTTGGCTTTTGGTTTCAACATTAACACAACCTAATCATGCATATACACACTTAAAATATGCTAGTTCGTCATTCTTAAGATTCCGACCGATTATTATACCCAACAATATAGACTAGATGTGGAACCCTAAGTCGAAACTAGCATATAGTATTTACGATCACATAAACTCACATTACAATTAATGCTATACAATCACTATCTATCGTTCCAAGGGCATTGTACTATTCAAGTTTATCATGCAATTTCATCTAACAATTACCCAAGGTCAAGACCCACTCCCGACCCTTTATATTCAATCTATGAATCGAAATTCAAAGTGAAGAGAAAGTCTATTACCTTACAAGCAACAAGGAGTGGGGTGATTGCGTGATGATACTATGAATTAGCAAGACCAAGGAGTCACCTTTTCGTCACTGACCAAACACCGGACCCTTTTTTGTCAGATTATGGAGTGGGTTGATTATGGTATGGAAGGGGTTTTAGGAATATATGGAAGGGAGGATATTATGTGGTGGTTATGGAGTGATTTGGGGAGTTGAAAGAGTGGGTGAAACGGTTTTGGGAGTAATGGAGGGAAGGGAAATGATTTGAAACAATGGGGGTTTTAAGTAATGGGGGTCCGGGTCGGGTCAGTCAACTGTAGGGTTTGGACTCACGAGACCCCGTCTACGGTCCGTGAGTCGATCTACGGTCCGTAGATCGGGACCGTAGATCACAATTATACTAGGACAATTTTAGGGACTTACTTGGGATCTACGGACACCATTGACGGTCCGTGGATCAATCGACAGACCGTCGGGTCCGTAGACCTCTGCACCAGACCATTTTCTGCAGATTTCTTGCATGGTGTACCTACACATGAAGCAACCAATAGGCTATATTATTTTATTTTATTTACATTTTCTGGACACTTTTTAGACACGGACCCTATATTACTTCTAGCCAACACTAAGAACTAAAATACTGAAGCCCCTACCTACATTGATACAAAGACGCAAGTAATCAAAGAAAGCTAATACTACATAATGGAAAACAGAACCCTATTGTTGGCTAGATTTTACATCTTGGGTTGCCTCCCAAGCAGCGCTTGATTTAACGTCGCGGCACGACGCAGGTATCTTGATTACTCAGACTTCATCAAGATTACAGGCCTCGATCACTTCTTGCACAGTTTCAGCATTTCCCAGATAGATCTTGATCCTTTGCCCGTTCACCACAAACCTTGTTCCATCCTTATTTTCAAGCTCAACCGCTCCATGCGAGAGCACTTTTGTGAGCAAAAATGGCCCAGTCCACTTGGACTTGAGTTTGCCTGGAAACAAGCGCAACCTAGAGTAGAATAGCAGCACACGATCACCAACCACAAATTCTCGCTTTTCAATTCTTTGATCATGATACCTCTTCATCTTCTCTTTGTATAAGGCTGAACTTTCATAAGCTTTTAGGCGAAACTCATCAAGCACATTCAAGTCATTCATCCTTTGATTAGATGCAGTGCCCCAATCCAAATTTAACTTCTTCATTGCCCACATAGCCTTGTGCTCTAGCTCTACTGGTAAATGACAAGACTTCCCATATACAAGTTGGTAAGGCGACTTACCTATGGGGGTCTTGTATGCAGTGCGATATGCCCATAGAGCATCATCAAGCTTCCTTGACCAATCCGTTCGATTGGCGTTCACAGTCTTCGCCAATATCTGCTTTATTTCTCTGTTGGACACCTCAACTTGACCGCTATCTGTGGATGATAAGGAGTGGCTACATTGTGACGGACACCATACTTCTCAAGTAGTGTTTTAAACAACTTATTACAAAAGTGAGAGCCTCCATCGCTAATAATAGCCCTTGGTGTACCAAATCTGGAAAAGATATTCTTTTTCAAGAATGCGGTGACACTTTTACCTTCGTTGTTGGGGAGTGCTACTGCTTCCACCCACTTCGATACATAATCAACCGCGACCAGAATATACTTCATCTCATATGAACTCACAAATGGGCCCATGAAATCAATGCCCCATACATTAAACAATTCGATCACCAATATGGGATTCATATGGAGCTCTTGCCTCTTTGAAATCCCTCCATCTCTTTGGCAACGATCACAAGA